>NW_009929738.1:17447-62973 GCF_000696875.1 Nestor notabilis | reverse complement strand
ACTTTTGTTGCGGGAACTGGCAGGCAGCGGACACTGACGATGCTGAGCGATAGCCGGGTTTCGCGGTGTGTGACCGCTCAGCTTGGAACTGGTTTTAACTGCTAGCCGAGTTAAGATGCGTACGTGAATCGAGGCGTTCGCTGCACCGAATCTCTTTTCAGCTGCACCATAATACACAGTCTCGCTACATCCCTGGCTACAGCTGACCGCAGTTACTCGTGTCCGATATGTGATTAGGAAGAGCAGCACTTCATGAGCAAATGGTGACTTTTGGGAGGAGAAATTTTGCTGGTTTTTTTTTTTTTTTTTACTCCAAAATGACCATTTTTTGCTCTACAATATTTAAAAGCATCGTTAAGAATTATCATGTGGGAGATTTACTTGGAGTAAAGCTGCAGCTTTCTGCTGCTCTCAGAGTTGCTTGAGAAATCCTGTCCCTGACACCAGATCTTACCGATTTTGTCTTTCTGATGGCCAATTGTCTTAGGGCTTCTGAGTGTAAATGTCAGGCTTTATTAGAAGGATAGATGTCCCTTTAGGGACAGAAATTAGAGGGGCAGAAATGCACAGCTTGTTATTGCACTTAAAAATTAATTAGGTTTGGAAAATGTTTTATCAACAGTGACTAATTTGTGATTTGTGATGGTGACTACAGCAATGTTGTCAAGTGTTGGTACTTTTTGCATTGAATAATTCAGTTAACTTTTTCTTTTCAAGTACACCCAGTAGTCCAGTCATTAAAACACCACTGTAAGTGTTAGGCTATCTTCATCACAGGAGCTTGTGGATGCACCATCCCTGGAGACAGGGCCAGACTGGATGTAGTTCTGGGCAACCTGATCTAGTTGAAGATGCCCCTGCTCATTGCAGGGCGATTGGACTAGATGAGCTTTGAAGGTCCCTTCCAACCCACATTATTCTACGATTCTGTGATTTTTAAGATATGACTGACCTGAATGGATAGACAAAAAAAGTTGGTGTGTTAAGAAACCCACTCTCCTTACACCTGCTGTAGCAAAATCAGATGATGTGTAAAGGCAGATCCATTCACTTCTTGCCAACTCTTGTTTCTCCTCCCTGTGGTTATTGAAATGAAAAATGTTTCCTCTTCATTTGCAGCATTTGTTTACATCTCCACTTCATTGCCCTGGCTGCAGTCATTTGTACCTGGGTGGAAGGAATGAGAAACTCAGCAGGGGGTTTCGCAATCTTTACAGGTGTAAGTGGCTGAACTAAGAGTTGTGTTTCTCGTACTCCTGTAGTGCAGCATAGAGCACTGCTCTCTCTTTATGGCCAATAACATCTGCATCTCTCATGTGCAAGACGGAGGCTGAAGGTTGTTTTTCCAAAGCTACAATAAAGGCTGGATTCTGCCAAATGTCCCCCTGAGTAGTACCTTCCTTAGGCATACTACCTGCTAGTACTTAATCCTGGATTACTTGCAGTACTTTGTGTGAGTTCAGTGAGCCTGCTATAGGGCGAGGTTTTCTCTGAGAGAGGAGATGCAGCAGAAGGTAGCTGGAAGCAAAGCTGAGTTGTGCCTTTGGGCACAGCAAAGGCCATGTATTTACATACCTGAAGTACCTTTGATTCCTCTTCAGCTCACATACCGTATTATCCTGGTTCAGGGCAATTCCATCTGCCTTTGTGTGACAATTGACAAGAACACTGTCATTACTCAACTTAACCAAGAACTACTAGACATCTAGAGTCAAAACAACTTGCCTTCCTCAACAACTTCATCACTTACCTGTGTCAAAGCAACTTTCTCACTCCAGCTAAACATACTCCTATCCTATGATGCATCAGGCTTTCTTACTCACTGCTTAACACACAGCAAGTAGACGCCATGTCTATTGAGACTAAATCACCCACAGCTTACTCAGCCTCTTATTAGTAGAGAATTCCAGCTTACAGAAAACTTGCATCTTTTCAAGTTCCCACTCTGCTCTCACTGGTTTTAATAAAACTACTAAATACTTCATATATAGGCATCGAAATGAAGTCACCCAAGGACAGGGCTGCAAGCTCTCCTGGGCTTTGTGTAAGCTGAACAGAGGGAGGGAGACTCCAGTTCTTCATCCTTCTGTGAACACAAAGATTAGGCACCATTGGGCTTGGAGAAAACTGCTCCATCCTTCTTGAGCAGAGCCTTTGCTGAGCAGAGCATCTCCCCTTCATTGGGTGCTTTGTCTCCTGTACTTCCCTGGCTGCAGTTCTGCATCTTGCCTAATTACACAGGGATGCAATCAAACCCTCTGGGTGAGAAGCATGTTAGTGGGGTCTTTAAGAAATGGAGAAAGTTAAAATGAAATGTTAAGTTTAATCTTAATGCATTTCCCTGAATAGCCCACAGCGCGAGTGGCTTGCAGTCCATAGTTCACCATCTTGATAGCACTCTGGGCAGTCATTTTATTATTACTGCATTGTTTGTGGTTGAACAATGAAATGTTGAGTCTATTTTTCGTTAGACACATCCCAATTTTCAGAGCTATGTAAGAAAATCCTTCAGTCTAATTTCTGATGGGTTGCTGTCAGTCTACACCACTTAGTCATTATTTTACAGTTCAAAAGGTATTTTTTGTAGGCAGTTATTATTGTTCTGGTTTCTTTAAGGAGTAGCGAGGTGAAATTTATTCTTGAGCCACGGGTCTAACTGGCAGTAGACTTTCAGTTGAGTTTTTAGCTTCCTTCCCCAAGTGCAAATCACACAAACCCAGCACTTTGTTAAAGACTGAAAGCAAAGGATAACTCAGACCAGTTTTCTTCCTGGTAAAATGTTGCAGGGTACAGCAAAATTGATCTTAGTTTTCCTCAGATTCTAGTAGCACAGATTCATTCTGCATAGCGCCTGGAGCTCTGGATTTCTGACGCAGTCCGTGAGTCTAGACGCTGCACCCAGATGTTTTTTCCTTCTCTTAAATGTTAGACATTAGGTGCCTTTCTAGTAAAACATTCTGAGACATCGATTTACTAAATTCAGATTTTAAGCTTCTTATGTCTAAGTACACACACTTCAAACATCAAGTAATAGAACTACTTTATAGAAATCTTTATCAGGCGTTGAAAATAAGGTCAAAAGAAGTACTTTAGTATGTAAAAATTACTTTTCAACCTAATGTTTTTAAATAGCACCCTTAGTGTGGGTGGATTGTTTTGGGCTGGAACATGTCTGGATTATGAGTGCTTGAGAAGGGCTCTTGGGAAGAAAAGGTGCAAAGACCTCCCCTCTGTACAGCTGTGTGAGGGTTACAGGTGCTTAGGGCACAGTGTATGGGAGTGAGAAGGACTGTTCATCCTTGTCTTGTCCCTGAGGTATCCTGCTAAATGACTCAATATTTGGGTGGACTGACAGTTCCATCCAGAGGGAATGGATATGCTCTTCTCTTAAAGAGGTAAGGCACAGCCCTATGGTGACATGAGAGGCAGGACTTTGAAGCACATGAAGAAAGGCCATATAATGGGAGATGTATTTTCTACCAGCTAACTAGCTCCCAGCAGCTGCTCTGTCCTGACTTAGCATGTCGGCTGGGTTAGACCCTTTTCTCCCTGTCTTCTCTGTAGAGACCCGGCATACCCAGCACATCATCTCTGCTTGTGCTCCACAACTTAGGCACCAGAACCACTCACTTCTTAGTTATCCTCTGGCTCTGTGTTGTAGACTTTTGAGAAAATCTGGAGGTCCAGATGTGCTGAAGGTGATAATTCAATAGAAGTGATGTGCAAAAGGCAGTTGGACAGGCCAGCAAATGCATGGTAAGATGTTGGATTGCACTTACTAGGGAGTGAGCCTCCCTGAGAGCAGGCACTTCAGATGGTAATTTGGCAAGAAATTTCACAAATAACCCAGATGGTCTGTAGACTTCAAGGGGAAAATATATTTGTCCTGTCTTCTTCATTGTTGTATTTCAGGATATGAATTTCAGCTGCAACTGGGGAAGGTTCTGGCTCTCCACAAATGCAATTTCGCTGTCTGTATGGCCAACATAAACCAAAGGGTGACAGTCAAACCAGAGCATGCAGCTGATCAGCATCAGTGTTCTGCTTTCTCAGGGCTTTGCAATTCTCCAAGGCTTGTACAGGCAGCTTTTGCAGAGGGTTCAAATTAGGGGGCAGTGACCTATAGGATTGACCTTCTTGAAGTTAAATAATAACCAAACAAAAACCAAATGAGAAAGCAGTTGGAAGAGCAAGGAGTATTATTAAGCTGCAGTGTCAGGTTATTTGTCTTTGCCATCCTATACGTGGTCTGCAGCCAGCATGAGAGTGTGTTTCAGCTTAGTGTGCTGCAGCCAGATCTGATGCCTTAGGCGTGTGTGATGATTTGATCAATGTGCCAGTGGATTTCCAGAAGTTATTTTCTCACTCAGGTAGTCTTGATAAAGAATGGAGAGCAAGAGGCTCAGTCAGCAGGTCAGTGATCAGCATATTTCTGTGGAAACAAGTGATCCTACAGTGATTTTCCTCAGATGAAGACTTGGCACCATAGCGATGTTTTCTACTTGCCATAGCTGTATGGGACTATTAACTTCTTTGGGTACCACTGATAGGGATTTCCTAAATCTGTGGGTGTAAGTTGGGTGCCCTGAGCAGAAAAGTAATCTAAATCACAGCTTGCCTTCTTCTAGTTGAGAGCAGCAACAGGATTACTTGGGGTACCTCCATGTAATTATGCAGATGACTTCAGGTGTACCTGCTGAAGGGTTGTGATGAAATAATTTTGATCCGAAATTTGTTGGGTTTTTTTTTTCTAGAAAGCAGGAGGGAGGAACCCCAATACTTTAAATAAAGCACTTTTTAAAAGGAAAAAAGTTTTCTGAAAATATTATTTTAATCAGTACTGCCTAGGGTTTACCTGCCCGTGGAGGGTATTCAGAAAATTAAGCTATTAGTGTGCTTCAATCACCTAAGCTGAGTAAGTCCTACAGAGCACATCAGCTCAGATTGCTTAATCTGAGAGTTTCAGAGGTTTCTTAAATATTAAACCCCAGCTACGAAAGCAAAAGTTTCAGAACGCTAACATCAGTAAGGTGGAGATCTAATTGTTGTTTTATGGCTGGAGATGTTAAGTCAAGAACAACCAGATTGCACTTTGTTTTGCTGTGGCTGTGGAGTTTAGGGTGCTCAGCAGAAGCACTGAAACTTGGGGTCTCCAAACTGAATGTCAATCTGCATAGGATCTTAGTGTAGTCACCCAAAAGAGCCAAGGCCTGTCTATAACATCAGGGAATAAAGAATATTCCCAGCATCACATGAGGTATGGTCCCATATCTTAGAAGTCAGGGGAATTTTTCTATTACTATGTGCTGATTCAGGTTCTAAACAAAGACAAACTGGAGTTTGTAATCAAGGCTTCTCCATTTTTGCAGCATTCACTCAGGTAATTGAAGGAGCAATTTCTACTTAGAGGACACTTAGCATGACACTCAGTCTGGTCTTCAGTGGTAGTCCTGCTGGGCAGCCAATACACGCGTTTCAGTTCCCTATGCATTTACCAGAGCTTGGAGATGTGACTGCAAACCAAATGGTGGTGGGCCAAAATACCGCTTTGACAGCTCTCCATCCACAGAGGTGACACACACATGGCTCCAGCCAGTCCATCTGTATCACTAAGCAACCACCCTGTAAACCAGGTATCGTGCCCGTAATAGCAGTGAGGGATCGTAATTGCTGGGCTTATCAACTGCCCTGTTTGCTGCGGGCTCATAAATCCAAATCCTGCCTGAAACCCTACAGGATGTGTTCCCATGGAGCCTGGCTGGTCCCTAGCCTCTGCATTCCCCCTTTTCTCTCCTGGGGATATTCCCTCTTTCATTCTCTTAGATCTCATCTAATGCTCCTGTCACCTGCATTTCTCAGGCACTCTTAATTTCTGCAGCTTCTGCTGCCTGCCTCCCAGCTAGCATGCCCTCCTCTGCTGATGGTTTGCTTGCTTGATTCCATTTTGAATATTTGTTTGATGTCTTTGTTTCAAGTTAATAACTACCAAAAAAAGTCAAAAGTAAAGCTTTACAGTTTCTTTATGTTCCTTATCAGACCTGTCCCTCTTCCCTGGTGTTAATGCTGCTGTTGACCCTCATTTCTTTTTTCAGTATTTCTTCCTTCTACAACTGTCTTCAGTTTGACACAGGTCATACACATTTCATCGTTTTTTCTCGCTTTTACTGATGGGTCATCTTTGCAAGCACGCTGTCTTGCTTTTATGTGAACTTTAATTGCTCGTCATCCTGGAGAGAAGAGGAGAACAACTATAGGATAGATTTGCTGGCAATTAACTTCATGTAACAATATGCATTCCTGGTGTTGTGCTGGAAAATACAGTGTCATATCTTTATTTTAATGAATGCAGTATTACCCTGTCTTTGCAGCTACTGAAGTCAACGAAGAATTTTAGCTCATGCTGTACTAGCATCAGGGTTAGAGCAACAGAAAACCAACTTTGAACATTGAATCTGCAATTTTTAGCATGATGACAGCTTGATACTAATGGAAACGTAGCCTGTACCTGTATGAGCATTGCTTATATTCATCAAAAGAGACAGTTTTCATAGTGTGTCAGCTCCGAGTGCATATCCAAGTGCATTTTGGGAGAAAATGGGTAAGGACAAGGATTAGGGGAACATGACAGTCATCCTGAATGCAGTAATCTTCAAAGTGATAATAAAACCTTTTGCGAATAGAAACACTGAAGTAACAAACAGAATTCTAATCTAAGGGGCAATTACATTGCAATCTAGACAAATCAAATAGGTTTAATTTTATATCTCCTCAATTGCCTGCTTCTGCTGAAGTCAATAGTAGACCAGTCTAAGAGCTTGAGGAAATCCTACCTTATTCATTTTATTGGCACACTAGGCATAACAAATGTAAGCCTGATGTTGCCAGCTCTTGTCATTACTGTAAGTAATACATCTCCCTGAGCTCAGTGGGTCTGTTGATTGCAATGGGTGGTACACACCTAGCTGTAGACACGGGGAGGTTTCAGTGCAGTCTCTCTTGAATCAAATGAGAAGCAGAGTGAAAATTAAATCTAATTGCATTAGATGAGGCAAAGCGTTAGCAGCCTTTTCAAGTAATTAAAGCTTTGGAGTGGAATAAGATAAGAAATTGAACAGTTTGATGTTCATGTATTACTTATATGAGTGAGGCACTGCTATTGCAAGTGTTTAAAAATCCATAGTAGGTTCTCCTTACTCATTGATGAAAAAAGCAGCAATACCTTCATAACCACAGTGATTCCTCAACAAATTTTAACCTTTCTGAGCTTGTAGCGTTGCAGCTTTTCCCCTTTAGAAATGATGGGCCAAATGTTCATTCTTAAGCCTTACAGGGGCAGATTTAATCACAGCAGAAATAGCAGCTAGGAGAAACGTGCACATGAGAACTGGGTGAGCAACTAATTCAGGAAATTTCAATTAAAACCAGATAAAACCGATTTGGTTCTTCATTATTGAATATTCTGTCATCTCTTTGCTCACACTGAGCGTTGTGCAAGCAATATATCCCTCTTCTGAGGACAAACTAAAAGTACAGTGTCATTTGTGCTCAATGTGTATGGAGCCAAGTCTACTTTAAGCCCTTTGGGGTTGGAAATCACAGCGGTGTAAAGATCTTAAATCCAAATTGTGATTTTAATGAGAGGGGCAGAAGGAAGCTGTTTGATAAAATGATCTCTCCATTTACAAAAACTGCTACTGGCAGAATTGCAAGGACCAGGACAATCTCAGATAAAATGATCTCGATAATGTGGGGAACTTGCTCAGAGTCATTAAATTTGAAAGTGGTCAAGGGAAATGCGTACTAAGGAAGGACGAGTTAAATGCGGAAATAGAAAGTGAGAAATGAGTGGTTAGTCAGCACTCCTGTCACCCCATATTTCTATTGCAGTTACTTAAAATTAGGTCTTTGTGCGTTTGTGAATGAGTTGAGCTGCCTGAGCAAAAAGATACTTGGGAATTTGTTTCTTTGCATTCAGCTGGATCCTTCTGAAATAAGGGACTCATGAAATCATGTTTAAACCATTAAGAAGTTGAGGTAGATTTATCAGTGCTCTTTAATTAAATTGCAACTATAGAAGTTTGTATAGAGATTTGGAGCAAAAAAAAGCCCAAAACAGTGGAAAAGATGTTTGTATGTTTAAGGTCTTTTTATCCTATAGGTCCATCTTTATAGGCTGACTCTTTGTAAAGCAGAAGAGCTGAGCCAGATGTCAAGAAATAGATATTCTCTGAATACATTAACTGATGCTTCTTCTCACAAACAACAGTGGCAGAAGAAACTGTTTGACACAGCCTTTCCCATCTGTAAGGCTTAGAAAGCCCGGGAGTGACATCTTGTTTTATTAGACTTATCTGGGGAAATATGACATACACCCAAGACCACTTGTGAAATTCAGATAATGCCTTTTCTTAGCCTGAAAGGAGAAGTATTGTGAGATGTACTGGCACTGGAGTGGTAAATTCAAGTATACTTTCAAAGCCCATAATGTCTCAAGACTATAACAAAATGATTTGTATGTCATTATTCTTTTTTCTGAGCAGTTAAAAAAAATATATATTTTGCACAACTTTGGGTCTACTCAGGCATCCGAAATCTGATGTCAAGTTTCAAAAAACAGCAAAAGCAGGTGTGAATGCTAATGTTTGTAACACTCCATTTGAAATGACAGAGCGTAAGCTTTTTCCTGTTAGGGTGTTGCTTAGAAACACAATTATCCACACAAAAAACGTTCTCAAAATCATAGGAAAATAAGAGTTGAAGCGGCTTTAAAGGATGAAAAATCAAGATTGCAAGAGAATTCAACTTCTGAAACAATGTTTGTATCATCAGCTGCATGGAGATTGTAGGAAGTTTAGAGGAGGTGGAAGTGTATGGCTTCAGACGTTGGACACACCTCAGCAGAGAGAAGGAATTGGCCACGCTTGTGGTCCATGAGCTATACCTTCATGAACATCCATGGTTACTGAGATGGATTTTGTATACTTCTTGGTTATCACGCTTTTGTTTTCTGCTGATTTTTGAAAACAGTTGCTCTAAATTCAGGACTTTTCCTCTGTCTGATAGTGTCTCAGCAACCTTTGTGGTTTAGCTGAGGCACTGCAGTAAGACAAGGCAGATGCTTTTGCACACAACCTGGAATGTGAGCAGGGGTTTGATCCAGCCCCAACAATTGTTAATGTAAGATTTTGAAGACCCTTAGCCTCTAGTGCAAGGAAGAGTTTTCTACAGTAATATAACTTAATCATACAACGGAGGAGCCTGTGGGCTATATTTTCCCATTATTAACACCACTACCGTTTCAGAAAATATTATAGCAAAGTGGTTTACCCCAGCTCTTAGGATAAGGAGAGAAAACAAACCAGAGATAGGACCCTGCAATCATCATGTGTGTAAGCAGCTCTGGATGACCTTAGGTTATTTCACAGGGAGACAGGCTGCAACCAGAAGAGCATCCTGCTTTCATCCCCTTTTCCTGGAAGTCTTCCTTTTTGAAGTGGTTTAGCACTAATTTAGCCAATACTAACCCATATTCTTTCTGTTTTAACAAGCCATTAGAGCCCCCCGCTGTGCCAAGGCTCGGAGTAACTGACAGAACGAGAGAGGGTTTAGTATCATATTATGTAAGATTTGCCCAAGAAAGGTAGCATAAAATGAAGAAAATAGTTTCAGTCTTTATGACTGTAAACTAGAGTCTGGCCCCAAGAGTTCAGCAGAAAAGATTATGTTATTTGAGAGTAATAAAACCTGAAGCATTGGAAGAAAGTTTATTTATGAACAAAATGTTAATAGAGAAGGAAGATTATCATGCCACAAGACATCTCCATCCCTTTACAGTTGGGAGTCAGCAAGAGTAATGTCAGCTTTGAAGTCCTGACTTCTTTTGTGCAGTTCGAATTGTTTCTCTTCTGAGTTTCATCATTCTCCAAGCTTCATTCTCCATCATCTCCTGATGATGGGGCCCCTGGAGATTGTGTTCTGTTGCAGTAGGATTAACCAGAAAACCCAAACATAAGCTTGCCAAAGATTCTGAGCCTCAAGCCCATGTCCATCCCCATTTGGCACAAGACAGTGCCCATTTGTTTGCACAAGGTACATCGAGGAGCAGCCAGCCCCAGCCAGGGAACTGTAAAACTGATTTAGAGACACTTCTGCTTCTTCCTTAGCTTGGTTCTGGGCCAGAGCAGCTTGGCCAGACCAGATGATCAGCCTTCTTCTGTATTTATTGGACTATGTCTCTGTGATAATGGCCTTTAGTAGTGAGCAACGGTGGGCTTGTTTAATCTTTGGTATGTGCTTTCTTCTCACACTGTACACAGAAAGGGCAACATGCAGTACAACTGAGAAAAATAAGCTTGCCTATTTATAGTAAATAAATAGAACAAGAGTGCTGCTGCTGCTGGTGAAGGCGAAGCTCCAGTCTTTCTCTTTTTAAGGGTCATTTATCACTCAAATTTACAAAAGTTAGGCCACTTGAGCTGATACATGCGCCTGCCGAGTACTCACTAGAACCTGGATCTTTCCTGGAAAGCTCAAGTAGAAGGTGCGATAGAAAAACACACTTGGGAAACCTGCTGTAATGAGCAGCCAGGTTTTGAGGAGGTTACTCGTCTCTCCTTTCCTAGGGGATCTTAGGGAGCACTCCCAATGCCTTAGACCTCATCAAGGGTTCCGAGAAGAAACCTCACCCTTAGTCCTCTCAGGTCCAGCATATCTTTCATCCTGAATATGTTGTTCCAGCTCTATCATGTGTGACACCTTCTCTGTAGGGCATAGGGTCCCCTCCTCACCTGCCTGCTGGCATGGCAAGGTATTAGCCACACGTGACAGCATCTCCATGTGCAAGTACCCTGTGTCTGGGGTCAGGCTTCATATTCCCATCAGAGGAGGTTCCCATGCATCTTCATAGCCCCAGCTGGCTGCCCTGTCTCTGTTACAGCAGAGATCCTTCACCACCTTCTCCCCTCCAAAATTTCCTCTCCAGGGCACCCAAGTACCTTTTTCAAGGGACTTCACCCAAGTCCAGGACCACAGCCACCAGCACCTCTGGTTACCTCCACCGCCCTCTCCATCACACCACTCCCTGCTGCTGATGGCTCCTGCTCTGTTTCCACAGGGCAGCCCTTCCTGGCATCCTGCTGCTCTCCAGAGATGCCATGGGAGTGCAAACCCCTTGCTGATGAGCAGAAATTACAGATTGCCAGAGGAGTGGGGCAGTCCTGGCATCCCTGCCCCGATGGAGCTGCTGTGGTGCTGCCCAGCCCTGTTTCTTGTCCTCACCAAGTCACTGTTGGGCATAATTTTAGGTTAATCTCTGTCATTCACCTCTGCAGGAAAATACTGTTACCTCTTGGTCTCTTTTTATACTTTTCACACACACCTGGTAACTAACAACCATTTATTAGCCTTACCTTTTAGTTATTTAATGTCATGGTTGCCAATTTAATCACTTTTTTTCTTTTCAAGGAAGCTTAGGTTATTTTAGGCTGGCAATTCTATTAACTCTTTTAAAAACCAATATGCTATAAAGAGGAATGAAAGTGTGGCCACGACCTTTTACACAGTCATTTAAATCACAGCCAGCAGAGAAATGCTGAGGGTGATCGATTCGGGTGTTCACTGATGTACATCGCTGCGCTTTGGATAACCAATAACCTGTTCACAGTTGTGTGTAAACAGAATAAAACTGGTACTGTGGAAAGCATTTAATAGTTGCCTGAAGTTCCTTAGTGTTCAATTAATCATCTCCTGGCTCTGTTCTGCCAGTGTGACTCCTTTGAGTATCAGTTGTCTCAAACACTTGACAAATATTTCACTGATGGGGAAGTAACAAGGAGCAGCAGCAGTGACCTGGAGGTGCATTGAGCTTATCATGGTGCTCTTTTAGGTCACAGAATAGGCATCTTTTCCCATAGCCTCTGGTGGATTGGATACATGTATGCACTTTTTCCTGTACTGAACATTCATAGAAGTTAGGGAGAAAAAAGACCTGGTTTAGCCCACCCTGGTTCACAAAGCAAATTTACAGGGCCTCTGACCACCTATTTACTGCAGGCTTTGGGGAGAAAAGTCCATGTTAAAAGAATGTTATTGAAATTGCAAAAATCTTATGAAATGCCAGGAACAGCCTGCTTATTCAACTTGAAGTGTTATATATATGTATGTTACCAAGGACGGATGGATGAATGATGCTTATGGGTCCCTCCCAACTTGAGATATTCTATGATGGATGGATGGATGGATAGATGGACAGATAGATAGATGGATAGACGGATAGACAGGTAGACAGACAGACAGATCTTTTGACAAAAGACAGGCTTTGAGCAACCTGGTCTAGTGGAAGGTGTCCCTGCCCATGGCAGGGGGGATTAGAACTAGATGATCTTTAAGGTCCCTTCCAACCCAAACCATTCTATGATTTTGGGAGTTGCATAGTCACTCAGTATTTTGTCCATGGCATATCTATTCCAGTACGTGGGTCACCAAGGACTGCAAGGTTGTGTATGATACAGGTTAGATCAGCCCTAAAACCTTCAGTGGTATCTCATATCTTCAGACATAGCATAGGTCTAAGTTAAAGTGTCTTAAGGTACACAGCGCTGGGGAGACCACTGCTGTTCAGAGGCTCTGTTTCCAGATAGTAATCTAAATAAGATGAGATGTAATTGTACAGGAAATTTTATATTAAAGGCTCCAGCAATGGAAAAGCTCTAAAAAAATTTACTGTTTGAGCCCAAAGGGGGGTATTTTAATAAAGCAGGCTGACAAAGGTGTTAAAGGGAAAGTAAGTTTTTCATCTGTAGTCTGAAAATGCAAAGCCAGGTGGAAGAAGTGCCCCGTGGAATTCTCATTCTTTGGGTAAAAGCACTGGATGCAGCAGAAGGTTTCTGTCTGTGGCGGTTTTGTCAGCTCTGAGCTGTGACCCTGTATCCAAGGCAACTGTTTCAGGATGTTGGGTGGTAAGGAGCTGTAGAATAAATGAGAGGTAGTTGTGAAATACACAGGTATGACTATCGGGCAATAATGATGCAATGTTAACAGCTGGCAAAGAGGTTGAAGGGAGCACCAGAACCCAAATCCGGAATATGGCATTTTCTGCTTTGGTACGGTGTGTAACTTAGTAAAGACCAACCAAGACTATTGGAAAGCCATGAAGTAAAGCAAGTGTGGAACAGACATGAAACAAATTGGTTGCACTTAGTTTGTGTGTCTGTGTTCTGTAACCTTCATCGATCAGGGGACCAGTCCTGGATAGGAGCTTAGTCTTTATAGTGTGAGAATTTCTTTCCCTCTGGAACTGGCATTCTAGTTATAGGGTGGGTTTTCTTATTTCTGAGAAACCATTTGTTTAAAGAGTTATATTCAGCAATTTTGGTTTCTTTTGATTCCTTTAAATACAACTGCATTCTACTTACATAATGGTACAGAGGTGATGGTAGTCTCATGATCTAAGTACTGTTATGCTCTGGGACTTAAAATGATTGCTCAGTTGCACTGACTTGGCTGTATGAACCAAGTTCCATGGCAGGAAACTTGCTTAAGAAGAACTGGGAGGCTGGCTGAAAGAGGCAGGGACATACTCTGCCATGGTAAATGCTGGAAGAGTTTCTTATGTTCAGTTTTCAGGGTGACCAAAACTTTCCTCCATCTCTGGGTAAATAGGCATCTTTAATGGAAAACTGTCACCAGCTTTTATCTCAAATTAGAGTAAGAGAATTGGCCTGAGAGTAGAGCTCACAGATACTAAAGCTGCTATTCCTTTTTGTCTTCTGACATCAAACCTCTCTTACCCATAAGAAAACAGGTAAAAGAAAAGAAAGCAGGAGCAACAGGAAGCGTATCACAAGTTTGTCCAGTCTCCCTACCTTTTGATTCCATCACCAGCTTAGGTGAATTAAAAATCCAGATGAGCAGAATAGTAACCACTAAACCTATTATTCAAGGCAGGATGAGGGACTTGTTAATGGCTAGCACTTACCCATGAGGGGCTGCTGAAGGGTAAGTGTTACCTGAGAGTTTTTATCATCTCTACTAATTCTGTTTGTCTGGGGAGAAGTAGTATTGAGCAGCTGATATTAATGCTGCCATAGAGCTTGTAGAGATAAAAAGTGGTGAGGTGGATTAAGGCAGAATTATCATGAGGGAGGTTGAAATCTTGTGACACAGAATCAGCCTCAAGGTACCTGTGCAATATGTGTCAGGGCCACCAAAAAATGCAAAGCTCCTTTCTTGGAAGCACAGGCAGTTCTGGATGAATTTGTTTCGCCCAGACGACATGATGTACTTACCACAGAGCAGGGGCTGAGCTCAGAGGTATTGTACGGAACATACCATGACTAATCCCTCATGGTCCAAGTGGTATGGAAGGGATAAACACAGCTAACAAAAGAAGATGCTGCACAAAAAGTACACAAGTACACTTGTATCTGCTAGCTGTTGACCTGAAGTTGCTGTGTTTGCCTGGTCTTACTTTTTGCCTAGTTGATGTATTTGTTAGCACTCTCGTGGCTGTGATGGGTCCTTTCACCTTGCGGAGCTACACACTGAATTTTGGTAACATCATGCTTCAGAAAATCTTGCTTAAACAAACCTCATCAAAAATACAAAACTTCACCACCTCTCATGAATGATCCCCAGCAAATACTAAGAAGCTTCAGCACATTTACAACTTCATACAAACTGTCACTATTTCTCTTTTTTTAATTAATAAATATGTCTAGCCATATGTGTGACAATAAACCCATTTATTTTGATGGTGATGTTCACATGCTTGCTGTGAAGCACATGTTTAAATGTTTTGCTGACAAGGCATGGGCGAACAGATGCTTTCTCCATAACGAGCTGGCCGTGTATCCTTAGCTGGCAACCGCAAGCTCCGTGCCTTCTTCTGAGAACCAGGCACTAGTGGGTATTCATCATCAAATGAGAAGGCTTCTACCAGCAACCAGCCGACCCAGGTAACAGCTTAGCCTCACAGAGGAGGAGGAACTGCGAAGAGCTTCCCAGTCACCCATGTTAAGCCTGGGACCCCGAGGCAGGCTTTGTGATGTCTGCTCAAAGGTGGTCTTTTAGCACGATCAAACGGAGAGACTGTGGGTCCAGAAAACAAAATCTGATGACGTCTTTGGTAATTTTTTATTTTCTGGTAACACTATGCAGGTTTCTCACTGTCTTTTGCAGAAAAGACTGTTTCTGCTGTGAAGAAACCGATGATGCAGTATAGTCTGAATTGCTGGCACACAGTTGTTTCCAAGCATGCCCGATCTGTTGCGAAAGTAGAACCACCTCCTTCCTCATGCACTTACCTGTCATTGAAAAGATATTTCCAAGTTTACTTTTCATGAGCATTTACATTCTTGTATCAACAAATGCAAAATGCTGTATCAGAGAAGAACGAAGGTAGCACAAATAAAGTACTCAGAAAAATAGAGCCAATGCAAAAATAAATCAATGTGTTTCAATATACATCATGAATTTTCTGTTGCTGTTTAAAGCTGCATCGTGATAATAAACTGGATTTAATTATTTCATTATGCTCTATGCCAAAAGTAGCTCCTTTTTCTTCACAAACTTTCACTGATGTGGTCAGATGTTGATATTTGCCTCCTTGAATATGTTCCTTGCTCAGCATTTTCATGGAACACAAACCATTAATTTAGATTAAATGTGGTTATTTATTCATGGGGCACTCTATTTAACCATGAATAAACAAAAGCAGTCACCTCATTGGTACACTTTTTGACTGAACCACTGAGCATTTTTAATGGGAAGGACAAGGACAGTAGAATTGAGTTTCAGAGAGAGTATGTGAAATACGTGTAACTATTTTTCATTAAATAACTGGTATCAGCAAATAACATGGAGCAAACTTACTGTATCTGTTTGCATGCAAGTTTAAGATCACTTTTGCTGTTATTTAAGCATCTGTAGCTACAAGGCACTACTCGACTCCTTATATAGAAAAGTAGGTGTATGAGTAATGTCAAAACACAATTCTTGTAAGGAGGAGGTGAATTAATATTGCTGCTGGCTCTTTCCAGAGTTTGCATACTCTGATATTCCTATTTAACTGTGCAGCAGTGTTTTTGCCTGCTGTAATTACCAGTCTGCCAGGCAGCTCTGCAGTGTGGGTATGTTGCTGATGGCTTTTCCTTCTTCCCATGATGGTATCAGGTGGGTTTTGGTTAAGACTTTAAAGTGTTGTTATTTTAAAAACAATATTCAGTATTTGGGAGTTGGTTTTTTCCCTGTTTTACAACCTGAAAATTCTCATCTTCTCCGGGAATAGTATAATCAGACCTTGAAAACAAGAGTGTTGCACTGGGTTACAGCTTGCAGAGCTTAAGCTTTCCATTGGGTCATGCTGACTCATACACATGAGAGCAGGGAAATGGCCTCTTCACTTCATCCGACCTCATAGAGGTTTGGACTCATGAATGCTTCTACATGCATTTACAGAGTGGTGTTGCTCTGTTAATATGCTGCCTTTCATCTCTGCGAGGGTTTTTTGCTTGCTCTTGAGTTTTAGTCATCTTGTTGAACTTTCTGGTGCCTTTTTCATTCTTAACAAAACTTGGTTTCGTGTTGGCCTGAGCTGACTTAGAAATAGCATGTCTTTTGTCCAGTGGGATGGGATCTTTGTTAAGTTACGTATGTCCTGAGCTTACGCATGAAAAACTATGTCATTAACATTACACGTTTATCTCCACACCTTAGGATTTGGAATGACCACACCAGCAACCGTGGCTGGAAAAGTATTCCTCATCGTTTATGGCCTTTTTGGGTGTGCTGGGACTATCCTTTTCTTCAACCTCTTCTTGGAGCGCATTATCTCTCTCCTGGCGTTTATCATGAAAGCGTGCCATGAAAGACAACTGAGAAGAAGTGGTCTCCTACCTCCCAACTTCCGAAGGGGGCCAGCTATGTCTGGGGTGGGCAGTCTTGTGGGCTGGAAGCCTTCCGTTTACCATGTGATGCTGATCTTGGGAATTTTTGCTATTACCCTTTCCTGCTGCGCCTCTGCAATGTACACAGCAGTGGAAGGATGGAATTATGTTGACTCCTTGTACTACTGCTTTGTCACCTTCAGCACCATCGGGTTTGGAGATTTGGTAAGCAGCCAAAATGCTGCGTACCAAAATCAGGGATTATACAGATTCGGAAACTTCATATTTATATTAATGGGGGTATGTTGCATATACTCTCTTTTTAATGTCATCTCAATCGTAATCAAGCAAGTTTTGAACTGGGTGTTGAAAAAATTCGAATGCAGATGTTGCCCAAAGTGCCATAAATCAAGTGCCCGCCTTGGACGTCGCAACGCCATCACCCCAGGAGCCCGCCTGCGCCGACACAACATCTCAATGGACGCTGATGGACAGTACGACAGCGACACCGAGGGGAGGAGGCTCTCTGGAGAGATGATCTCCATGAGAGAGCTCACAGCATCCAATAAGGTCTCCCTGGCCATTTTGCAAAAGCAGTTGTCCGAGACGGCCAATGGCTACCCGAGGAATGTTTGTATCAACACGAGACAAAACGGTTTCTCTGCAGGGGTGGGTGCTCTGGCCATTATGAACAACCGCTTGGCAGAAACGAGTGATTCTAGGTAGAGTTTTTGAAATTCCTTTTGTTTCTTTAATAAAAATGAAAAGGGGGTTAGGGTGGAATTATCACTGTAAGCTACTGGGAAGTTTTCATTTCAGAGACAGCTTTGGTATTCATTGGGTGTTCAGTTGGGGGTTTTGTAAGTCTTCTCTAATATGCAGCAACATCTTTACCATAATGCTACAATTTTCCCCAAAGGTGTTTTTGGAAGAAACTTGGATGTCTTTGATGCAGTATCTGATGCAGTAATAGGAGGATGGTGTTCGTAGTTAAGATGGTGTCAAAACCAAGATGTTGTTCTTCAGAACATAGCCTGAGCCCAAACTCTTTGTTAATGCATAAAGTGGGCAAGTTTGGCTCCAGATTCAAACTTGGAGTTAATAAGGTTTGGCTAAACCAGTATCTCACAGTTTGTTGAAGTCTGGATCGAGCCCTGAATTTTGTACCCAATGCTCTTCAGCTCCTCATAACAGGCCTGTATATAACATACATGTAGGTGACTGCAGTTACACCAGCTTTAGGGTGATTGTGCTTCACTTGAATAATGCTGATGACTTAAGTGATGGAGGATTGAATGGGCTGAATTCCCCTGATTAGAAATGATGGTTTTTAGCCATTCTTGTCTGAAACACTACCTGCTATCTATCTCTTCAGGGGATTATCAAGAAAATGTGCAAAACCGTTCCTACCTGCTGAGTAACTGAAAACAGGCAATTGTCAACTTTGGTACTGACTTCATTTAATGCAAGAGAAGCCAGTATGCACCTCTGGCATCAAACGTTTGCATCACCACTGAAATGCTTATTTCATCACTTTTACATGAAAATAAGTAGCTAAAATTAATGTAGATTCTTCTTGTCCTAAATGTGCATCTTCTAGTCCTGCAATATGGTTGCAGAGATTCATGCAAATGATTTCCTTGCAGTTCTTTGGGGGTCCCCACCCTGTACTTGTTTCCCACAAATCTGACTGTGTAGGTTATACAGAAGAGAATTGCTTTGGAAGTCCCCCAGATGGCTTCCCCCAGAAATGTTGGTACTGTCATAAGTGGCTGTTACTACTGTCTTAAGTCATATTTAACCTGTGCTAGCCCAAACTGCTGAAGAACTAGAAGCAAACCAGAAGTGTCTAGTTCAGCATGACAAATGGGTGCGAGGGAATTGCCGCGAGTCTCTTTCAGAAATAAATGCACAGCTCTGGATCATTTCTCTAAATTCTCCATACTTGGCCACTCATATAATGCAGTGAAGGTAATAAAAAGGCTTCTGCTGATTCCAGCAGAATAAAATAAGAAGAAGAACTTCAGCTTAACATCTGAAAAGTGGCAATGGCCTGCTCTTGAAAACTGATTGGGAAATTGTAGGCAAGACCATGAGTACTAGGTTGGTCAATGAATAAATTGAAAACCCTGATGAAAACAAACTAGAAATATTAAAGAAGTTTGAAAATATTTCCATGAGATTTTGTATAGATATTTTACTCTGTTGTTTACTTACTTTACTTTGTTTTGCGTGGGTTTGGGGAGTCCATCATTTTTGCTTTCCTTGTAGAAGCGCAAAACATTTTGGAATATAACCTTGGTAAAGTAACTTCTGAGGTTTTGCAGACTTGAGTGTGCCAGCTGAAGTATAGTAATGATTATATCTTCTGCCTAAAGGAGAAGGGATCAGAGCAGCAGATAAACCATCACACGTTGATCTGTATCATACTAGAATTGTAGTCACAGCTTTTATCAAGATGCATTTGGCCAGAAACACGCAATGGTGTTTGGATTCTGTTTCTAGCTGATACAAACTCATGCTTAAGAGGATGTGGTATTCAAGAGGCATTAAGCTGTCAGGAGCTTACTTGGTGGCAGAGAGACTCCCTAAGGCCCATGTGTCTGAGTGCCTGTTTGTCTCTGTGCTCCATCTCAGATACTACCTTTGAGTGGCCCTTTGAAGAAGCAGACAGAGATCAAGGTGTTTGATGATCCTCATTTGAAGCCCACTGAAGGAAGCAGGATGTGTGCGGGCAGGTTGTGGTCTGGGAAGACTGACTGCTAAGACCCAGTTCAGGAAGGCCCTTTCCATAGACACAGGAGAGATCTTTGGAAATAGCAGAGGCAGGAAACCAAAAGAATGGGGGTTGATTTTTAAGTAAATTATTCTTAAAGAATAAATATTATGATTAGGATCTGTTTAAATCTTTGTAAATTGTTTTCAAACTACCTATTCCTGCCTGGGAAATACAGTGAAGTAATATGAAATTGAATATACCTCCTCTACTATTTCTGTACGTTTTCAGAGTCCAGTCAAAGGCAGACTGTTGTAATATGGCTTAAATGTTTCTGAGTCTTTTCAGTACCCTTGGTCACAGTGGCACAGTTGCAGGACCCTTTGCAGTCCCAAGTGAGTCCAGGGCAAGCTGCATTAGCTCCTAGCGCTGGGTTCGCCACGTGATTTGGGCACTATGTGCTTAGGTCTAATGTTTCTTTACTCCCAAGATCCTTGATAAACTCCATTCTGCTTCTCCTTAGCCTCAGAGACATATAAAGTACATTCCTACTTGTCTGCCAGTGCCCCTGTTTCTTGCAGGACACATATCCCCAGAAGCTGACACAACTCAACCACAGGACCCCCAGCTCGTATCTGAGCCCTGTAAAAATGCCCAACCCACCTGGCTCATCAAGGCCAGTTTATGAAAGGATTCAGAGCACGTTTACTGGGCTGGGTCTCACTCAAGAGCATCTGACAAGGGGTGGCCTTACAGTTTCCTCATACTCAGTACCTGCAATATTTTTTCAAGGGCACATGAAAACCAAGCTCCAAATCTCTACTCTTCTGCCTACAAGCAGTGTCAGGGCTCCCATGTGCATATGAGCCAAGAGGAGATGGGAGGTTTGAAATCAGTCTCTCCTAGTCCTTCCTGCTCGCTCTTCAGATTTTTTTTGATGACAACTCTCTTTAGACTTGCCAGACTCGGGCACCTAATTCCACTCTTTTATTATGTGTGATCCAACTCGGGATTCCCCAGGGCAGCCTGCTCCTTTTGTGAATCACACCCTAAACACGCTCCACTTGCACTAAGTGCAATTCCTCCTGGTGTTTCATTTTCACAGACAAAGCAGATACCTGCAATACCCGGACACAGGCTGGATGAAGCACAAGAAATCAGAAGTAAACAGGAGGAACAGAGAAAGCACACTGCACTAGATTGCACTTTCTTTTCCCAAGGTAACTTGGGATTTGTGTTACATTCTTGAAATGTTGGGGGGTGGAGGAGTGTTCCAGGTTTTATTTTTGGACAGCCTTGGCAGAAACCATAAACTTAGGATTTAAAGGTTCATCTTCCTTGACACAAGCCCCTCTGCACCACTCTGCAGAATAGCAGCAGCAACTCTTAGCTGGCACAGACCAAGACATCACAGTTGCCTTCTGAGAAACTGTAGAGGCAGCACAGGCAGGAGCCCAGACCCCGTGCCCCAAATTGGTCTTTTGCTGCCTGACCCTGAGAAGAGCATTCAGGAGCAGCAGAAAGCTGCAGGGCTTAGACCGTCTCTGTGAGCCAGCCCCTAGTGAGGGCAGCGACTGTGCAGGCATTAGCTGCTCAGACCTCCAGTAAGAAGGGAGGAGATACTGTGTTCACCTGGCCCATGTGCTAATACCTTGCAGTCGAGAATTAAAATGCACATGAAAATAAGGGACAGTGACCAAGCAACATCTTCTCTTTCCCCTGGAGCTCAGGGCAGAATGGTTACAAGGAACAGTTTCTTGTGAAACCCGTAGTGTTTGGCAAGTCACTACATACATCTACTTGGGGTTTGTGTGTGTGCCTTGGACGAAGTTTGGAGTCACACTGAGTTGTCATCCTGTTCTCTCTGGTTTCTTCCCATCTGCAAACACACTTCTGATTTTGTGCAAAATAAATGAGATTACTTTTTATTTCCTTGCAATGCAAAGGACGTCTTTCAAACGATACACATATTCAGAGAAGTAATCTCATTGACCTCAGTCAGAGATGGAAGTTTCTGAAGGATGAGGCTGTAGTTTACCCACTTCCCTGCAGAAGAAATGTTGCATAAGTAATTCCCATTACTGCTAGCAAGACATATAAAGGTACCTTAGGCAGTGGTTGGGGCCATGCAGCAGCAGGCACAACTAAAAGTAGAAAGAAGAAAATCTGTTATAAAGGATATTTGTACCTCTGATATGATAAACTAATTGCCAGCTCTAATTATAGCAAAAATTACTGTTAGGAAACAGGAGAGATATAAGAATCCTATGAAAGCTCTGTCCCATGCCGTGCTTAAGTTACCCAGAGATGGATGCACTGTGCTGCTGCCAGTTGGTATAGTGCTGGTGTCCCAGCCCAGCTTCAGCTCCAGCCCAGTCTTTTCCTCCCCAGCTTTCTGCAGGTGAAAATGTGGATATACTATGCCCATTTACATCATTTACCTGTATTTCAGTCATGACTTGCCTCTGAAAGGAGGATTAGAGCAGCAGTGGAGGCCATATATACTCAGGCATGCAGGCGCTCATAAACCTGATTGATTGCCTATGTGGGATGAATGTATATTTATATTGAAATTAGCTGTAGCAGTGAGACCAGTCTCAATTTTTGTGTTGCTCTAACCTTTAACTTGAAAAATATTCAGTGACTAATTATTGCAATGAATGTCAGAGCTAATCTAAACAAAATCATACTTCAGTGATTGCTAGCAAATCTATGGGTATGGCTTCTGCTCTAATTGGATTACTAATGTGCCTTTCCAAACCAACAAGCGTTTTCAGTGTTACATTTAAAAAATACAATAAATGTTACAAAACATAATGAATTCAATTAGGGCATATTAATACTTGACTCACACAAAATAACTAATGAAGTGTGCGTGGCACATTGTACAACCAGTACAATTTTGGTTTTGTGAATACATCCATACTTGAGCATATTCTGCTTTTGTGACTGCTCGTGCTAGGACAACAGAAGCATTACATTGTGGGAAATGCAGGAAGGAATGACAAATTCCACTGAGGTTTGACACATAGGATACGTATATTAGCTTGTAAGAGTTTCATTATGCATTATAAATACATTGTGTAGCAATGGCACAGAGGAAGGGCTACTTCAGTTTACATGGCCACAGTCCAAATGCAGCTACCAATAATGACACATGCCTTTTTTCTTACTCTTTTTTTTTATTAGGTGGGCAACATCCACCCTTTAATATACCTTTAAACCACCAAAAAAAGAAGAAAATGAAATTGCCCTAAAAACTGCATAGCCAAAAAGAGGATTAGGCTTAAATTCAAACTTTGAACTCTCAGGAGCCTAAATGGTGTAGTTTTGCTTTAAAGTGGGGCTGCAAACCTGCAGCCTTCCTATCTATTATGTTTAGTCGCTTCTTGGGAAAGGAAGGAGGCAGTAGGTATGGATACAGTCTATAGCAGAGTACCCCATAGTCTGGCAATTTAGCATGAGAGGAGAAAAAAAAGCTTTTGTCAAGGTACAGCAAGGGTCCCATTCCCAACGAATGAAAAGCATGAGGAAAAGGAGTGGCTCAGGAGTGTTTTCCAGCAAATCCAGCAGAAACCCAAAGACTTGCTTTGCTCTCCACATACATGTGCATTGTGCCCCATCACAGAACGGTGATATACTCTCACAGACCCAAGTAGCTCAAGTTGTGTCACAGGCTTGGCTACCTCATCCGGAACACAGGGAGAAGTACTTTGTGAGACAGAGGGAGAAGGGAGAGGGACCACATGCTTACACCCACCATCTGCACTTCATTCAGAAGGCAGACACTGTCAAGGGCTGATTTTGGGAAGACAATCACTCAGCCTCCTACTAGTAAACCAGCCACATTGATCCCTTACAGTGATAAACAACGCTTTGGGTATATCGTAGGTGCAGCTTCCCATGCCTCCAGTCCCCAAAGTCCCAGGGCCATGTCACCCCCAGGTGTGCCCAAGCCAGCTCCCAAGCCTGGACTCAGCACGAGGATGTAGGTAGCATGAGGATTTGAAGTCGGGTAACATCATTATCCCAAGTGTTTTCAGGATTATGCCCTCCAGCGGGTGATGCTTTATCAGACCATCTAAGAAATACAGAGATGTTCCCATAATCCCTTTGTACTTCACATTCTGTAAGAGTACTTTTTAAAGCCAGTGAGTCAATGCAAAATTAATGTTTTTATAATAATATACAATAAACAGCATGAAAAAAATTAACTGGTATTTCTGACAATGTGCAACTCACACACCAAGCATTTTCTCAATGGCTGTAATTTCCTAATTTTTGCATCAGTGAATCAGTTTTATTCCTGGCAAGTAAAACTATGTCCAGAAATTTTTTGCTTACAGTAACATCCATGAGCTGTACAGTGCAAGAATTCAGTTCCAATCTTATTGTAAAATCTCAGTATCTGAAAGCACAGCATCTCAAAAATGGATTTGCATTCTCTGTGTTTGTGTACATCGTTTATTTACAAAAATAAAAAATGCTATCATTCTACAGATACAGACACATTTTTAGCTCAGCAGCATCTATCTGGTTGTCTACTTTGCAAAAATATTCATTTCAAATTTCAAGCCAATTTAAAATACTTAAATTCTTGAATTTCAATGTATCTGCTCACAAGTATTCCTATTTATTTTATTTCATTTCCTTTTAAGGGGACACAGCTTGGTAGATACCTTTTGAGTTGGCAGCATTATCTCCTATTACAAACATGAAGTTTTTCTTCTGCAGTTAATTCCACTTCAGTTTTTCACTAAGTATGAATTATAAAAGGAATGACCAGTTCTGTGCTGGTTTCAGGTTGGTATCACATTCCCATTTGCATTGACTGCAACTGGCAGGAGTACTAACAGCAGCAAATTACCCAGAAATGTTCCCAGACACACCAGAATTAGACACATTTCAGAACATTGATTTAGAAAATCTCAATTACAAGTCTCGATTACATATCATATTTGGAATTAGCAGACTGAGTAGTTTTCCTTCCAACAGAAATCCTTGACATAAAC
The DNA here is from genome assembly GCF_000696875.1 of Nestor notabilis. Taxonomy (NCBI): domain Eukaryota; kingdom Metazoa; phylum Chordata; class Aves; order Psittaciformes; family Psittacidae; genus Nestor; species Nestor notabilis. The sequence continues at coordinate 38,362 of NW_009929738.1, read as the reverse complement.
TCAGTGAAAGATTCGAAAGATCCAATTTTATGTAAAAAGACCTTCCTACTTTATTTGCCCATTTAATCTAATTTGTTAAGAATAGAAAAAGGCAAGAGAAAGCTAAATAAAGCAGACTGACATCATATTGAGCCTCTTCGAGAAGCACAGGGAAGTGCTTTTGCCTGTGCCAGACTGTTTCTGGCCACCTTTGAACCCCTGTTTGTTCCCGAAACGGGAGTATTTGGGACCCAGGCGCAGTTACCGACTCATTCCACATTCAGCCTTCGCACTGGCAAAGCAGTAATGCTTTGCTCCTACTTGCCTCATGAAATGAATAAGGAGATTTGTTTAGGCTTTCTGTGTGATGACAGTGTATATAAATATTACAAGAAGAATCAATTGCCAAGTCTGGTTATATTTGCTAAGAGATCTTTATCAGCAAAAAAGGGGGAAATTGTCTTGCCATCCTGCAAGTACACTGAAGCAACAAAAGAAGTGGTGCTCTGACTGGACAGTAAGGTGCTGAAATATATAATTGGGCCCCAAAGCTCTGGCTTGTGCCACAAAATCACCATAGGGTTAATTTCTAATGCTCTCAAGGGAAGGCATTGGTTTCTGACAGCACTGGGATAGTCAAGGCTTGTGTTATCTTCATCTGTATGAAAGCAAAATGTATTTTGAGGGCATGCCTTGGTCTGAGTAGCACTGAGGAACGGCATTGCGTCCATCCCCAAATTTAAGCACGCCCATTGTCCAGAGACCTTGAACACTGATGCAGTCCCCAACAGCAAATGGTTCTGCCTTGGGGTGTCTGTGGTTTTTGGAAGGGAGCCATATGTTCTGGCAACCTGCATCTGCCTCCTTCAACCAAGCTACCCCAGTCGTGGGATCCAGCCCCTGGTCTGCAGCCAGGGAATGTACTGCCAGGAAAGCGACACAAGTCATCAGCAATGTGGTCATATCCCTGCCTTCTCAATGGGCTAAAACCATCAGAAAATACAGAGATCATTTTCTATTTTAATGATCATAATGGTGTTGCCCATTATTCACAGCCTATACACAAGATGTCACGGTTTTCAATTTTCCTGCGCTGATCATTCAGTCTGTTTGACAGCTGACCTTCAAGGGGTCATGTTTTTTCACGTAAAAAAAGCAAACAACCAAAAAACCCACCCAATATCAGCATATCAGGAAAGCAAAATAATCCTAAGTAAGGAATTAATGATCTCACATGCAAAATCTGTGAGCAGAGCTGCCTCTATCCATAGCAGCCAGCTGCTTTTCTAGGAGTGGGAGAAGTTTGGGTTCAGGAGAGCATCAGCTGGATGTTTGGGGTGCTGGATGTTGCCCCGTGAACAGCTATGACACCAAAAATGGCATTTCCCAAGCAAGTTTCTGCAGCTGTTTCTACGTTTCTCATCACTGGTACTGAAATCAGAGGATGCAGCAAGTCTTACACAAGCTTTTTACTGTCACCAGTGAATATGTGTATTAGCCAGGGACTGTCATAACAACCAAGACGAATTTCAGCTGAGTGCTGGTCAGAAAAAATGACATTTAGAATGATAGAATCATAGAATAGTTTGGGTTGGAAGGAACTTCAAATGTCATCTAGTCAGCTGTGGCAAATCCCAGTGCCTGGCACCACTCAGTGTACTTCCACAGAGTTGAACAATACAGATATTGCCTAAATAAGCCAAAAGAGCCAATAAATTCTAGGAAGCAAATGCTGCTCTTACCTGAATCTGGAGTAACTTAATTGAATTGCAGGTAGGAAATAGACTAAGTAAATGACTTTTAAATGCCTGCTAGAAGTCAAAAGGAGCTGCATGTATTTTTCCAGCACAATTTTGGTTATGTTTATGGAGCCAAAAAGTGAAATAAAGAAATATAAGTTCCTGTAAATCATGGGTTAGGAAACAGAGATTTTCCTCTTTCACATGATGCTTCCTAGCAAAACATTAAACTGGAATACATTTCAAGACTGAAATCTATTTATAAACAAGTGGCATTTTTAAAAACGCTTTAATTCTGGGTTGGCAGGAACGTCGCCTCCAACACATACCGTAATTGTGAGGGCTTTTATCAAATCAGTCCCACTTTTGATGTCAGCTCAGGATTTTTCCACTATACCATCTTTGAATGAAGAGGACTAAAAGCCATATACAAATCCAATTAAATACAGAACACATTTCTACTGCTACATTATATACAATTTGCAAACAAAAATGGGTATTTTGGGCTTGGCACCTTTTCATCCATGGAAGCACAGTTATGGACCTGGGAGGCAGAGAGATGGCTGGTGTGCAGCAGCATTGTAGAGTGGTGCAGAGGCATTGGCGAAGGATGTGTAGAGCTGGAAGTTAACACGACTGCGGGAGAACCCACTGATGGTGTTTGGGGAACATTCCTGTGTGTTTTTAATGCTGTGATAAACAACAGAGTCTGAATTCTGTACATCTGGGAGGATGTCAAATTCCAGGTGACGTTTGGATTGTCTCGATTAAGCTATTACAAAGACTTTTGAAATAAACAGGAGAAAAAATGTTGCCTGGGATGTGTATGTGAGTACTTTTCTTTTCTGAGCATGGGGAGCAGGAGGGAGGCAGAAGCACCTCCTATCTGAGAGATCCTCTCTGAAACATAGGGCTTGAAGACAACAGAGCCATAAGGGGAGACCCCACAATCCCCAGATGGTGACTAAACTGGTTGAGCAGAGCCATAATAATGAGGATAATAACCAGTGTGACATGCTTCTAATGCACCTGATGGTCAAAGGCTGCAGCTGACTGATCCTTTGCTTTACAGTGAAGTAGAGAGCAGATGGAAACTGTTTGCTCTGTAAACAGTTATAAGGAACTCCTTATATATCCCATCACCCCAACTTCCATTCAAATCAATAGGATCCATCTGTCCAGGGTATTAAGATAAGTTCTGGAAATTTTGGTATTGACTAAAAAGGTGCTTAAAAAATCAATCGCACAGCAAACAGGGAAATGTCACTGCACGAAACATGGAAGCTTTGCTAATCTTGCTAGGTAACATGGACCCAAAGAGCAAACCTTTCTGTGTTATAAACCCAGCCAAGGACTGCTGTTCCCATTTCCTTAGCTAATTAAAACAAGTACCAGCAAGAGCTGGTGCTGGGGGGTTGCACCTGCTGCTGCAGTGTCCCAGCCAGACACACAACCTGTGAGGGCTGGTTTGACAGCCCCTGCTTGCCAAAACACACACAAATTGTTTTCCTGGCACAAAGGGTAAGGGCTGAAGAGCTGCAGCCACCAAAAGTTACACTGGGCCAAGCAGCAAAGGGGAGAGGGAAGCTGTTGGCTGTTCAGCACTGATTGGTAGATGTCCTCAAAGATGATGACATTGGGAGTACCAGCTCCCCTGGGATTTATCTGGGGTCTCCCATGCTTCAGAGAGTTAAGATTTTCAGAATTTTACAATTTCTTCAGAATTCCAACCATGAAGTTCTCCATTACAAAGTATGGAAGGAAAACCCTACTAATCTGATAGATTCACACTTTCTACACCACCCGTTTTGATGTTAATGTTCTGGTACCTTCCTGGTTTGCAAAATACAGCCCTTCCTGGGGAACCACCAGCTACCCCAGCTCATTTCCTAATGGGAAAAAAAGAAAAGGGCACTGAGCTGTGTTCTCCAAGGAGGAAAAAAGCAAATGAGGGGAGGAGAAAACTCACCTAGATGCGCAGCACTGGTTGCTCCCCTGCAATGGGTACATGTGCATTTTTAACACAACGGAAGACATGGCCTTAATTTCAAGCGAATTATAGAATCAATAAGGTTGGAAAAGACCTTTAAGAACATTCAATCCAACCGTTCCCCCAGCACTGCCAAGGCCACCACTAACCCATGTCACTAAAGGCCTTGTCTGCACAGTTTGTGAACACTTCCAGGGATGGTGACTCCACCACTGCCCTGGGCAGCCTGTTCCAATGCCTGACCACCCTTTTGGGGAAGACATTTTTCCTAATATCCAATCTAAACCTCCTCTGGTGCAGCTTGAGACCGTTTCCTCTTGTTCTATCGCTTATTACTTGGGAGAAGAGACAGACATCCACCTCGCTCCATCCTCCTTTCAGGAAGTTGTAGAAGCAAGCATACTGGATAAAACCCTGCATGAGGGCTGATACATATGTGATGAGGCAGTTACAGATGATTCATTAGACCTTATGCAGTGGATTAATTGAGTATTAAGTTTTTCCAGCCACAAAGCTGCAAACTTCATTGGATTAAGATGACTGCTTGTTGCATTTTCCTGGGCCTGAGTTTCATTATCCTTCCACCTCCAGAAGGCATCTGATCACACACCAAGAAACACACCATCACCTCCTTCGCAAGTCTATACCCTATCTGGAAAGTGCATTTTGTGCAATTACTATATTTACATAGGAAGATTACATAAAGGTTAAAATCCATCTCACCCTAGTCATGTAACCACTTATTCTGGTAGAAATGAGGCTATTTAAATGTGTGAGCCAAAAAAGGTTTTATCTGAAATACCCTTGAAATGTGCTGTAGAAGTCATTACAGCCCTCACCATGCTCCCTGTTTGTCTCTTTGCTTTTATCCAGTTTAATTGGTCTCTTACCCTATTTATTCCTCTGCCTGCTTCCAGGTCTCCCCTTTTCTTCCCACCGCTTTATTCTCACAAAGTAATTCAAAAGCAGTGTGTGAACTTGTGACCTGCTGAAATCAGTGACAAAACCTCTGCAGCCAATCACCACACTGAGCTCTGAAAATGAGTCACCCCCTCGCATTTGCACTAAACCTCCTTGTTCCCTTCCAATTCCCAAGCAATTCCTCCAAAGGACAGCATATCATCACTGGGGGTAATTAAAAACAGTTCATATCCTGTTAGGCTTTAAAATCCGAGTGCCAAGGAAACAGGGCATTTACAGTTTTTGTAGGAAACAAACTCCCACAAGAAACATATAACTTAATTTTGCTGTCAGATGTTCCCACAGACTCCTCTTGAAAGTCACCCCAAGCTGTACATATGTGCCTGAAATCGGTTTAAAAAAGAAAAAAAGTTAGATTTATATTTAGATTGTCACCCTCCAGTCATTCAAAATGGTTCATGTGGGAAGTTTTTAATGCTGTGATGAATCCCTTTATTTTGGAATTCAATAGCATTTGAGTGTCTATAATCACAGCTATACCACTGCACTGACTTGGAGACTGCCAGTTCTCCTGCAACCCATGAGATCTTGCAGACATAAGGTCACTTTCCAGGAAAGCCATCATCTACTGTGTCCCCAAATGGCAAGTGAATGTGTGAGAGACACCTTATTAAAAAAGATCTTAGGTGCCATCAAAATCAAGAAGAGTTGGCCACAAGTCTCACCTCCTCAGTTACAAACTGCTTTCTTTCATAGTGTTATTCCATTTTAATCATACACTAAGCAAGCAGAACCTGAAGCAAAACATTTGTGTGTCCTGAGAGAGATGTGCTTCCAGGGAAATCTTGCTTCCTATGCAACCTTCTGCATGAAAACTTCTGATTGCTTCTAACACGACACATTATGTTGACACCAAAAGCGATGCCTTCCTGGGTGATTCAGCCCTGAAGCAGTGGCAGATGATTGGGGATACTTTCTCTTTGGGCATATTTGCAGAAATAGGAGAGGTAGCCCCCTTCCCTCACCATGATAGCTGCAGGTACTGCGGGTGGATGGATGCGTGTTGTGCAAAGTTTTATGTCCATATGTCCATCTCCACTTAAATAGAATCACAGATTGGTTTGGGTTGGAAGTGAACTTAAAGCTCATCCAGTCCCAACCCCCTGCCATGGGCAGGGACACCTTCCACCAGAGCAGGTTGCTCCAAGCCCCTGTGTCCAACCTGGCCTTGAACACTGCCAGGGATGGGGCAGCCACAGCTTCTCTGGGCACCCTGTGCCAGTGCCTCACCAAGGAAGTTATGAAATGAAATTCACAAACAGTTGGCAAAATTAAATATCAATTGGCAAAATACTGCATGTATGATCTCTTGGCCAAGAAAATCATTCTGACCTTCTTATGCGCCCGGTAAACTAGAGAAAGGAATAACAAAATACCTGCTAGAGTGGATCTAATGCACCTCTAACTGATGCGCTTGAGTTTGCTTTGATAAGAGTAGCCATCGAATTGCATCTCTTTGCTTTCAGTGTGATTTGATCTTCTATCACGTATTGCACTGAGGGCCTGCATGTGCACTAGAAGCACTTGGATACTGAAAGACCAGCAAAGGTGTGCCAGACCCTCTGGCACACGAGTTCTGTGCTGTTCCTCAGATCTGTCTGTTACCAGAGATAACCCCTCCACCCTTGCTGAGCCGCGGACTAGTGGCCATCCCTACCCCATTCCTGGGAAAACTGTACAGGACAAGTGACTCCAAGTCTCTGCTCTTCCAGGATGAAATATGTGGGGATTTGATAGCAAGTGTCTTTCAAATGAGGGATTTCTGCTAACCTGTGATGTACAGGAAAGGAAAATGTTTTAGCCTACATGCTACAGCAGCTTAATGACATGACAAAACAAGAGATTAAATGAATGGAGGGACCAAACCCAGAAGGACTCCCCAGGGTAATGTGAAGGAGTCACTTTGCTCTATCCACATGCTCTGAGCTCACTCTCACCCTGGCCAGGCAGGATCTGAAGTCTTCTTGCTCATCCCAACCAGAGACGTGTCTGTGCCAGGAGCTGCAACGGTCCGTGTCTCGTTACTGGATTGGCAGTGCAAAATCAAACAAATTCATCTGAAGCATACAGGGAGAGAAACACTCCTGAAATCTCTGCAAATCAGGTAAACCCCATCAGCACTTAGAAAGGAACAAGCCAGTATTGGGCGAGATTGTTCATACCCATATAATGATGCTGAATCTTTGCTCTTGGCTCTTCTACTTGACTGCAAGTAAAATCTTATTTTTTGTACCAATATTTATTTTTATCTTTCATCTTCCAAAATGTATGTATAATTAAGCAATCTCTCAGGAGCATCCGCTGTGCTATTACAGACGAAATGAAATATTCCTATGTAGGTCTAATAGATGATGGTAAATGTTAGCATATCCTTGAGATCTGTGAGAATGTTTAAGCAGAAATTACCTTATATTAAAAATGGGTTATAGGCAATTACAGGCTGCATCCACAGCTCTTTAGAGAAAAAAAATGAACCACTAAGAATCATTTTTTTAGTGACTGTTCCATCTGAATTGCAGTCACCTTTTTTCTAATTCCTCAGAGCATCATCAGTAACAAGGAGCTGGTGGATGAATTAGATACTCCATCCTTGCTCCCTTGTATTGCTGGTACTTCTGCATATGATTTCCAAGCATCCTCATCACCAGCTTTAAACTTATCCTCTAGTCTTTAAGAAGCTTTTGGCATCATTTCATATATGCTACATGATGATCTTAAGGATCTTTTCCAACCTAGATGATCCTATGATTCCATATGGAGAAACTCAGATACCTGAGAGTCAAGGACTGGTCCATCATAACACGGGAGACCTGCTGGGATTAGCAGATCCTTGAGCCCCAGACCAATGTCATAGGCAGCATATTTTTCTATGTGGTTTCTCCTGACAACGATGAGAGTCCCAACCCTACAAATCTTGAGCACTTTGGCTCCAACAGAAATGGACAGTATTTAGCATTTTCCTAATTTTTTTTGGCCAAACTGTCTCCCTTGTGCACACAAAGCTGGTAAAAGTGGACATGAGGCCACAGTATTGAAAACTTCAGAGTATTATTAAAGGCAAATGAAAGAGCTGAAAGCAGATGTTGCCATGTATAAAGCCAACAGGGATTAATACTCCCATTCCACAGGTATCAGAATTAGGAAGCAGCTCATCTCAGTGGGATTTTAACAAAGCATACATTTATCAAAGTAGACTAAAAAAGCATAGCTCTGAGTTTTGAAACTACCAGTGAAGAGAGAGCTGCATCTCTCATCAATTTTAAAAGCTATCCTAAGAATTACTTCATTTTTGCTTTGTACCTAAGCATTGAAAAGTCAACGAGCTAACTTTTTAGAGGTTTTTTTATGGTATCACCTCCCAGCTTGAATGCATTTTGATCTACACTGCCTTGCTGTAAAAATATTACTTCAAAAACGTACATGAAAACAACTGTGAGGGATTGTTCACTCATTTTGGGCTGGTTTCACCTACAAAAGAGCAAAGACAACAGAGAAACCTGGGGCCACGGACAAACACTGCTGGAGGGCCCCAGAAATATCATAACCACTTTCCTGTGCTAGAACACATCAGTTTATTTTCCAAAGCAAATGAGAAAAATCACAAGTGCAAAGTTCTGCCCCATGTCTTTTCCTTGCTTTTCTATAGAGATGCTGCAGATAGGTGCAGCCAGCAAATACTGTCAGAGAGGGCTCATACACACCCTGTGCAACCCCACAGCAGAAAATATGGCTTAATGCAGGCAGAGGTAACAGCTAATGCAGCTGTGGGATAACACATGCTCACTGTGCAATGTGTGGCGTTTGGATGTCCAAAGCATCCCCTCGGTATCACACACACACCAGTGCAGCTCCTGATATTTAGACCCCCTTAAAGCCAAATGTGGGGAGATACAGGTGCCTCTGGAAGGACTTGGGCTGGATTTAGGGGCTCTCCAGGGTCACTCTTGTTAGCCCCTTCTCCGAGGGCTGCTCCCACACAGTCCCAGCAGAGAGGGAGAGTGGGAGTCTCGGCACATCAGCTAGGGTGTTGTAGCCATCTCACCCCTTCCTGCCCCACTTCAATCAGACCTGCAGCCCATCTGAGGACCCAAACCCTGAGCAAGGGAACAGGTACCAGCATGATGCCCAGGTCTCCCTCACAAGCTGGCTCCTGAGGAGCTGCATCACCAGGGACCTGAGCACGGCACGAGAAGCCCCAGTGCTTTGCAGACTGGCCACAGCACCATCCAGCCCTGGAGCAGCATCCAGAGCACCACCAGCATCCATCCCATCTGTGAGCAGAAGACGGCTTGGCACTGGTGCCCAAAGAAGTGCTCCTGGATGCCCTTCAAGCAAAAAAATAAGTCCAGCAGAGGAGACTGGGGAGCCATTTTTAAGAGACTGATTTGATTAAAGGGTTTTAAAGAAATTGTCTTTGGCTGACAAGAGGCAGGGAAGGCTGGTGCATTGGCAGGACCCTGGTGTTCAGGGTGACACGCCATCAGCCCTTTGCTCAGCAGCAGGCACCATCCCCACATCTCCCACTGTTAATAAGAATCTGATTCCATCACACGGAGGGTCTCCACAACCTGCCAGAAGGGAAACAATCTCCACAAAACAAATCATTCCAAGCCACTGCCGGCACCGACAGATGCCCAGAGTCAGGAGGAAGGTTTCCCAGTGCTGGAGCTGATTTTGATAGGCCCAAGGCATCACTCCACACAGTCAGGAGAGGATGTGTCTGCTGTACCATTCAGCACTGTCAGTCATCTTCACTCTAAAATCACTTAAAACTTCAGAAACTGCAGCTGGGCATTATTAGCATCAGCCCTATCCCCTCCAATGTCTTTCTAGTACCCCATTAATGTTTTATATGCCATGTCTGCAGCTCTGGGAGTCTGGGAGGTACCAGTCAGCATCATCCTTCAGAGAGCTTGTTCCCGCCTGGTTCAGTGTTTTCTTGTGTGGGCAGGAAATTTGTTGTGAACATTATTAAAGCTCCTGCAAGGCGGATGCTGAAGATGTGAGGAGAGGCCCCGGGGACACAGTATTCACCTGAGTGGTGCGGCGTTTCATTCAAATCACAAAGGTTTCCTCTGCTGCAGCTAAACAGCGCAGTACACACGAGCTGCCCCAGGGAGAGGGAACTGACAGGTTTTGATGTTCTTCCCCTGCTGCTCAGTGAATTTAGTCATTCAAATCCTGATATATTATTGATGGGCATGTCTGCCTGGAGAGTGCATGGAGTTGAAAGGTACTACAAAAAACCAGCTCAGAATAGCTGGTGCTCTCCTCAGAGAGGGCCTGAGTGAGGGGGAAAGGGTGACACCCAAATGGTGTCTGTCACCCACAGCAGTGACTGGTCCTGCTACAGGGGGAAGCAAAGAGCCCATCTCCTTTCAGGACATCAGCAAGGATGCCTGTAAGGATTCATATACTTTTCTGCTATGAAATGTTTAAAGACCAACATAGAATCCCAGACTGGTTTGGGTTGGAAGGGACATTAAAGCTCATCCAGTCCCAACCCCCTGCCATGGGCAGGGACACCTTCCACTAGAGCAGGTTGCTCCAAGCCCCTGTGTCCAACCTGGCCTTGAACACTGCCAGGGATGGGGCAGCCACAGCTTCTCTGGGCACCCTGTGCCAGCACCTCAGCACCCTCACAGGGAAGAGCTTTTTAGGTGTTTCCTAACTCTTAGTCAAGATTGTCAACATAAACTAAACACGAGGAAGCATTTATACTAAGCTTACACAAGCACACAACATGGTGCCATGGTTGTTAATGTTACATCTTAACGGATGATCATAAGTGATATTAACAGGTCACACAAGTACCATGAAATACCAAAGGCTTCCTGCTGGCTTTCCTTTCTAATCCACCCATGAAGGAAATGCAAAAGCATCTGAGGAGTGGGCTAACCTCTGTGTATCACCACAGCCTTCAGGTCGCCTATTCCAAACAGTATCTCAAGCCTGTATTTTCCCTGATTGCATCTCTAGAAAGGCAATTTTTTTGGCAGGTACAACACAACCTGATTGTATCAAGCTCTCTGCCATCCAAGTCCCAGAGGTGTTCTGCCTGCACACTTTCAGCAGCATCGATCTTTGCAGCCACTTCCCTTGTTAACTGGAATTGAAAGACTTTGCTAGTGTCAATATTTTTTTTTAAAGCAGAAATTGGACTATTTCTGAGTGCAAACAGCCACTGCTTTTCCTACCACCACCCCTGTTTGTTTGGTCTTTCTACAGCAGGATGTGAAGGCCATGAAAAACTGCAGCATGGCAGGGGGTTGGAACTAGATGATCTAAAGGTCCCTTCTGACCCAAACTATTCTGTGATTTCTAAGTCACTCTCCAACCTCCCCATGGAGGATTCATCCACTGCTCAGCCACAGCATGCACTTCCCTCGTCACTGGCCTCTGTTCCAACCAACATAGAATCCCAAACTGGTTTGGGTTGGAAGGGACCTTAAAGATCTTTCAGTTCCAACCCCTGCCACAGGCAGGAACACCTTCCACTAGAGCAGGTTGCTCCAAGCTCCTGTGTCCAACCTGGCCTTGAACACTGCCAGGGATGGGGCAGCCACAGCTTCTCTGGGCACCCCGTGCCAGCGCGTGCCTCAGTGCCCTCTCAGGGGAGAACTTCTTCCTAGTATCTAGGTGCCTAATTAAAGACTGATGTCTTACTGAGGTGCTTTCAGTGGTGGTCTCTGCAGTGGTCTGTTCAACCACTGGTCTTCTGCAGCAAAAGCCTGGGCAGGGCTGCTGCAGCCCCACACTTCAGGCTTCAGGTTTAGGAACCCATTTGGTCTCAAAGGCTTCAGGGCTTGCGATTTCAGTACACAAGGAGGTGGGAATTAAAACATCAAATAGGTGCACAATGAGCTTGTCCTGCTCTATTCGAATCAATGCAAATCAATGCAAGTTGTTGTCACTAACTCCCATAGCAATAAAATCAAGCAGACTGTGGCATATGAAGTGAAAACCCTGTGGTTCTCCATTTGTACCATCACAGTTTAAACACAATCTCCTCTTGGATGAGCTCCTCCTTTCCTCCCTGTTTTTCTAAGTAGTTCCATGGTACTAAAACCGGAGGAATTCAGGTTGTGCATTTGCATGTGTGCCTGGTACAGCACAAAGCAACACACTGCATTTGGGGATACACGTAACTGCAGAAGAAACAGAGAAGAACATCCCTTGCTTCAACAACCAAAGCTAACAAGTACCAGCTCAAAGGCAGACAAGGCACTTGACCCCTACAGCCGTGGTCAGGTTTCCCAGAACCACCTGGACTGATGGTTATGGAGGTTTCTTTTAGGTCCGTGTCAAATGCACTGATAGTTGCCTTTTCCCTTACAGACCAGATGTGTTACAATCCATTTTCCAGACTGAATTTCTCCATTTGGATAAAGATCATACTTACACAGATCTCAGTGGGAGATCAGTCTTTTGGGAGAAGTGGTGGGTAATGAACCACAGATAGAACCACAAACTGAATATCGAGCAGAAACACACAAGCACTGAAGACCAGCAAATAATTGGTACAACTTGTAAAACAGATTAGCACCCATGTCCTGTGCTAACAAGAGTGTTTCATTCTGCAGTCTTGAGCAGCTGATCTCTATTTACACCATCTCAGCAGAGTGCTGTTGGTTATCTCAAAGTCACACAAGTTAACAGCTGTGCTAGAGCTCAGCTCCCCTGTGCATAGGACAAAAGCTATTTTTAGCATTATTTCTCTCTATTTTTGCAGTGTTCATTGCTCTAGGACCTGATCAGCAGCCAAGCATTTGGAAACGGGGATTGAACATTCATTTCACAGAATCACGGAATGGTTTGAGTTGGAAGGGACCTTTAAAGATCATCTAGTTCAATCCCCCATTTGGTAACTGCTTTCTTTCTTTCTTCTTCTCAGTTAACCAAGGTCTTGTCTAATGGACTGAGCAAGAACAAGGCAAGAGCAAATAACAGTTCCCATTAAAGGTCCTCCAAACCACATCCAGGAGCTAGGAGTAACCTCACTTCAGGCTATGTGTGAAGTGAAGTTCACAGCAGTTCAACGTTGTGGGATGATGACTTTGAAGGTTGCAATTAAACTACTTCCACACCACCCTCCCAGAGCACCCCACTTTGTTTGCACCTGTTCTGAGTTCAGGTTGAAGCTCCAGATGCAGACATGTTGTGTTCCCCTGTATCTACAGCTCCCCATCACACCTGAACCAAAAGACCTTCCCAAATCTCTGTTGGGTTGCAGATAACTCTGCGCCAAGCCAATAGCAGGCTGACTCTAAGGACAGCACTACACACTGCCTTCAAGATCAAATTTAAAAGAATAAAAGCAAGAGACCCCCATTCTTCCTTAAAGCAGCAGCTGCAGCAGATGCTCCTGGTTCCTTTTGGTTTACTGGGTGGGTGAGTTTGCTCCATCCCTGTGATGGAGACTGCCTGGCTGTGGAGGCTGCCTGGCTGCAGAGCCTGCAAATGCTGGGGCAGATACTGAGCTCTGGGGTTCACACCAGACACCCCTCACATGCCAACTCATCCTCCTGGAAGGGTCAAAGAGCAAGTTTTCAGGCATGATCTGCAAATGCCAGGTTACTGAGCTCCCCAAAGAATCTCTTGCTCACATAAAGTATCTTCAAGCAGCCTGACACCTTACCTGTTTTCCTTTGATAGTGAACAGGAAAAGATCTACCCTAAGAAGTGTATCCCTGAGGATGCATGGGAGGCGCAGGGAAGTCTTGAGTGGTTTTATTTTCTCTTACATGCACAGAATAAATGAGCATCTAGTCATTGATGGAGGCATGGATGTAATCCCTTAAAATCAGCAAAACTGAACTTTGCAATAGTAATGGGCAAGATACTCATGAGCTTCCAAAGTTTTCTTGTAAGAAAATTACACTTTTATCTACAAATAAGAAAAGAGAGAGAGATTAAACCACTGAGAACTACTAAGACTACAATAGCATTAGCATGGATCTATGGGTGAAATCAATAGCCAGTCTGGTCTTAGGGGAAAAAAAACTCCCAACGTTAACTTCATGCAGCTCTTCTGATTCACACCAGATGAGCACATCTCTTACAAAAGAGATTACAGAGAGCTAATCCTGTGTCTCTCTACAGCACCAAGATAAACAGCACCGCTGTTTTCTCATAGCCAGTGTTGCACTATAATGTATTGTGCTTGAAATCCAGCCCCTACAGTACAGAAGGAGGGGCTGCTGTGAGATTTCCCTTTTGCAAATTAGTTTCCTCCCTGGGAGAAAGAAGAAGAAGAAAAATATATTAAATAGCTAAAATAGGTGAAAATGTATTTCAGATGACGGGGAATAAGACTCGGGTCTGCTAGAGCCTGTTTAGCTCTGCTCTAGCTGTTGCTCTGTTGAAGCGTGAGTTGGCTTTGCTGTACCGGGGCAGGCAGGTCAGAGCTGGGGTCCCACGGGGGCTGCAGAGCACCATCCACCCAGTGCCTTCAGTATCACCCATGTTTTGGGGAGGCCACGCTTCCTCCTCAGCAGACCGAGTATCTTAAGCAAGCTACCCACCCATGCAAGTACCTTATAGCACATTCTTTACAATGAGGGTGGTAGAATACTGGCACAGGTTGCCCAGAGAGGTGGTGGATGCTCCATCCCCAAGGGCAGGCTGGCCAGGCTGGTTCTGAGCAACCTGATCTAGTTAGAGGTGTCCCTGCTCAGTGCGGGGGCTTGGACTAGATGAGTTTTGAAGGTCCCTTCTAACCCAAACCATTCTATGATTCTAAGTGCTGCTCATTTTCGCAGGAAACCTCAGGCAGGTATTTTTGTTCTCAGTTGACTATTTAAAGGTAATAGCTAGAACAAAACATCAGTAGCCACAGGACCACTGAAACTGCATCTTCAAGAGCCCTTGCAAGAGAAAGGACAACCTGTGCTGGGGATCAGGGCTCCTAAAGTGACTAAGGTGTCCCCGAACTGGACCAAAGGAGGCAACACTGCACAGTCAGCACCAATGGAGCTACCCCAGGTAGCTGCTCCCAGCCACTGCAGTCACTTTCCAGGCTTGGGCTTTTGTGCCAGACCGGAGAAGCCCAGAGCTGCCTGACTGCCAAGCCCTGCTCTGCAGTTTGTTCTGGTTGGTTGGTTTTGCAGCGCTCAGGGTACTGTCACAGCAACCAAATGAGATTAAAAAACTGCACTGGCATCTCCCATGCTTACCGCATGGACAGAGGTGGAACTCAGTGCTGTGGTTATTCTACCTCAGTGCTTATTCTACCTGGTTGGAGGTAGAATAACGAGATAGTACTGCAACCCCCATCCCAAACCCTCTCTCACCCTTGCTTATGTGTCCAAGGAGACAAGCGTCATCCTTCATGGCAAAGCTGCTGGGACCTGTATGAAAATGGAACCCCCAGCAGGTTCACACACAGCTTGCAGGTTAAGAAGCTGATTTGGTTTTGGTTTTAAACATGAGGCTGATTGAGTTTCAGTGTGGACGTACATCCATAGAAAGAGTGAGCATCTCACAGAGCTCATGTGGACTCCCTTGTTTTCCAGTACGTCTATCACTGGCCTTTTGTGCTTTAAAACACATCCTTTAATACAGCACACAAGCACAAAGCAAGCAGGCTTTTTTCTTTAAGTGTCATTGATCACTATTAATGTGCGACTGAATTGTTACACTGCATCCCAGTGTCCCTAAATTGAATGATAAACGCCACAGCAGAATGAAGATATAAGAGATGACCAACTGCAAGCAGGAAGAGAGCAGGAATTTGAAAAACCTGTTACTTCCCAAGGTGAAAAGAGGAGCAATCAGTGGGTATAGAAGTAAAACTCTGATGCTGCCTTCCCAGGCCACAGCAATAAAAAGACTTTACACAGCCAGAGCATCTGCACTAAAATCAGCATCAGAATAACCCTACTGGTAATTTTGGTGTTGAACATTGATAGGAAGCTTGATTTTCATTTTTACCTTCTTCATTAGCACATCAAAGCATAAGGAAACTACTTGCCATTATGTTGTGACCCTGAAATCCAAGGAAGGGACATTTAAGTCAGCAAAAACCTACAGCAGACAGGCATAAGGAAGAGTTAATGAAAATATCCGGGGGAAGAGAATTGCTTCTAAATGGCATTTCCAACAATCACCTAAAATCTGCAAAGCTTGCACTGTGGTGAGACACCTTGTCATTCCTTGCAAGACTTGGGACCAAGCTGTGATGACAGCTACATTTTGATTCTTTCTTGTTGAAACCACAGGCGCTGGGGAGGA
Organism: Nestor notabilis; assembly: GCF_000696875.1. Lineage (NCBI taxonomy): Eukaryota > Metazoa > Chordata > Aves > Psittaciformes > Psittacidae > Nestor > Nestor notabilis. Next base: position 22,441 of record NW_009929738.1, on the reverse strand, counting down.
GGTACAGCCCAAGGCCAGGTTTGATGGTTCGACTCTAGCTCCCTACAGAACCAGCCCAGCTGCACCTGTGGAGCAATACCAACTCCCAGGCATCTCTGGATGGGATCGGGGGACGCAGAGAGGTTTACAAGCTTGGACTGTGGGCTGTCAAGGCCATCACAACAGTGTGGGAACAGCCACGCATGGGGAACCAGCGGGCATGCTGGAAAGCCCATAGTGGTGGATTTTTCCTGAAGTTTTATACCAATTGTTTGCACACAGATGTAGAACAGAAGAAAACAAGCTATTATTTCAAAATCTCAATATGAAATAACCTATGTCCCTCAGGGTGCAAACCAGCAACTTCAGGTGGGCTCAGACACTCTTTAGGAGTGCTGCCCAGGTTCCTGCCCCCCCCACTGCATGGTCCAGTGGCTGGTTGGAGACTGGACCAGACTGCCAGTGTGACCTGCTACAGCCCTCCCTGCTCAGGCTAAAAGTCTGCTGTGTCAGCCAGGCCTGCTGCCAGAGCCCACAGCAACCTGCATAGAACAGTTGTCTCCTCTTCGGAAAAATAAAGAGCAAATTGTAGCTGCCTGCTGTGCAAGCACACAGGTTGCCCAGAGATGGTGGATGCGCCATCCCTGGAAACATTCAAGGCCAGGCTGGGTATGGCTCCGGGCAATCTGATCCAGCTGAAGATGTCCTTGCTCGTTGCAGGGGGATTGAACTATTCTGTGATTCTATTGCTTTGCAGTATGCAGCAGAACCACGTGGATCAGCAGGCTCATAAGCACAGGCTGTTTACTCTCAGCTTTTCCCTAGGCTCACGTTGTTTAGCACTGCTGTTTTCAGCTTTCCAACCATCCCTACAAGGACGTACAAGTTACATCCTTAGGGAAACTGCCACGAGCATCCAGCAGCTTGACCCAGGTGCCGAGGCACCTTTTTCCATGATAGTGAACAAGCAAATATATTTTCTCACCTCTAGAAAAGCACTACTCACTCCAGCTGCTGGAGCAAACACAATCTGCCATCTGCTTTATGGTATTGTTTCCTTTAGCTCCTGCTGGTCCATGGCAGGAGGGCAAGTCCCAGTGGCCACTGAGAATGGTTAGAAATTGTCACTTTCCTCTTCAACATCAGAGGTTGCTCCCTCCCAGCTTGACTGACAAAGCAGCACATACAGGGATATAAAGAAAAGCAAGAAATTTGGAGAGGGGCTTTTGAGAACGGCCTGTAGGGACAGGACAAGGGGGAATGGCTTTAACCTGATAAAGGGGAGATTGAGATGAGACATTAGGAAGAAATTCTTCCCTGTGAGGGTGCTGAGGCGCTGGCACAGGGTGCCCAGAGAAGCTGTGGCTGCCCCATCCCTGGCAGTGTTCAAGGCCAGGTTGGACACAGGGGCTTGGAGCAAACTCTTCTAGTGGAAGGTACCCCGGCCCGTGGCAGGGGGCTGGAACTGGATGAGCTTTAATGTCCCTTCCAACCCAAACCAGTCTGTGCTTTTATGACATCTACCCCTGTTCCACCCCATGCAAAGGACAGAAAGCACTGCTTATAGATGAAGAAGACACACATACATGAAATGCAGCAATGCAAAGTGATCCCTTGTGTATAAGAGCAGACCAGGCACCTGGTAGGAGTAGGGACAGGCAAGGCAAGAGGCTGGGAAACATGGCTGCAAGGCTGGGGGAGGAATAAGAACATTGGAGGTACAACTGCAAACAAGGGTTCTTTTTCAGCAAACAGGCAGCATCAAGAGACAAGTTCTACCTGCAAGGGTTGCAGCCATCTCACAGAGATGACACCACCTCTCCCACTTTTTCAAGGCTTCAGGGTTCTCCGACCACTTTTTTTCCTTGTTTCCAGGTCAGGAAGATGCAAAGCATTCAATACATGACCTCATGCTGCTTTGGATGCAGAGCAGCAACTACTCTCCCTTGTTTTTTCAAACAAATCTGTCACGCTGCAGGATAGTAAGGCCAAATGTCATATTGTTTTTTAGCCATAGAAATCTCAGCCTACATACTGATTTTATATATGAAAACTCATTAAATGCAATGAAAACCAGTTTAAGATGTCATCCTAATCTTACACCAGATCAGATCAAACTGCTCACAGTCCCAGACCTCAGCTGACCTGCAAAGGCAGCGTCCCCTCCAGCAGACCAATGAGCTCTCACACAGGCGTCCCTAAATCCAGAAAAATTAAGACCACAAGCACTCCCAGTCACTTGCAGAGTGGTTATCAACCCAGAACAGCTACATCCACTGAGAGCTGGTGCAAAGTCATTATGTTCAACAAAGCCCAGGCCAGTAACATGGTTGTGATAATGTATCCAGTTCACTCTGAGGCTTAAAAGTCTCCTCCAGCCAGCTTCAGTCTATCTGCCAGTGGGCTAGGAGTTGTCTTATGTCATGTTCCTGTCATTTCCGATTCCAGAACTACCTCAGCTCCAGTGGAGCACAGGTAAAATGATCAAAGGAAAATGATTCCTTCACTGTTTGATCATGTCTGCTCTTTTCTTCCACCCCATCTAATACAGTTTTCTTCACAAAGAGCCTTCTAGAGGAACAGTAACAGCACAGACTAAAAAGACCACACCTGCAGTTAGCATTCAGTGCCAAGCCTTCTTAAGTGAATGAACAAAGAGAAACTCACATCTTTATTCAAGGCTGACAGGAAGTGTCCTCACCACTCCTCAACAGCTAATTATTTTGTTCCGAAGCTTTGATAATCTTTGCATCCATTGGTACAGCTCTGTAATATCCAGACAAGTTCTGGAATAGCTCCCATCTCATAGGTACTTTTTTGAGGGAAAAGCTAAATTTGAACTAGCAAAAATAGCCATCCTCCCGCTCACATGAAATCACACTACCTGTAACCCAGTTTGCAAGCAGCACTGACATATGGAGACTAAACTCTGCCTGATCCTCTCTTGCCTATATCCAGCAGCAGCAGTGACAGGGGAAAGCGTAGCAAAGAGAAAATAGTTGAAAAGATGAGGTTTAAAATCCTATTAACATTTACCCTTCTTTCTTGTGAGTGCTGAAAGGCATGAAAAAACCCAAGTACTTTCTGTTGCAAATGTGTAACGCCCTTTTTGAAGCATAGAGGAAAAAGTGCTGCCCAGAGCTGGTCCAGTCACAGTACCAGCTGCATCACTCCCAAGTAATGCACACAAATAATGCTTTCAAGCTCAGATGGGCAAATCTGGTTACACAGGAGCAGCTCTATCAGCATCCAACTGCAACACAAAAATAAAAGCGTGCTTTCCTCAGCATACTGCAGATATAGTGTACTGATGCACTGCATCCAGAGTGGAAATAGTGGACACAAAGATTTAAAACTGAGGCACTGAATGAAACCAGGAATCAGGTTCAAAGCAAAGTAGTGGTCCCTCTTGCAGGAGGCAGCGCAGTGAGGAACAACTTGGCTAAGTGTTGTACACACTGGAAGTTCACACAGTGTCAAGGGGAAAACAGAAGTTCCTGGAAGAGAAAACCACCAACAGTTTTATGCCTGTTCCCATGGTGAGGGACAGGAGACCAGACAAGGGGCATCTTTGATCAAACCACAGGTATCTCAGCACACAGGGGAAGCAGCTCTAAGTATCAGCTATTCCAGTCCTTTACAAGACACTGCCTGTTTCTAGCAACAGTTAAAGCAGTTTGATCCAATACAAATCATGTGTCATTGCACTATTTGATGCTCTAAATTGATTCTCATTGTCTATCTTGTGTAATTCTGATAGCTTGTTTGAAACAACTGAATTTGCAAAACCAGCTACATTTTTCATTACTTTATGTAACAGATTTTTCCATTCACACACTTTTCCAGACACAGCTACTGAATACATGCATCAACTGTGCTGTTTGTAAATTCAAGTCTATTTTTGTCTTTACAAGCAGAATGCATTCTAATTTAAAAGACCAGAAAAGTGCTATGCAGAACCCAAACCCCTCAAACAAGCCTTTTTCTTCTCTTGAGAAGCAGATCTAGTATGTCCCAAGTCCTAGTCTAATGACAAACCAATGTTACCCAGGAGCAAGTTGATCACCACACCTCTTTTATGACTATTGCTGGAATATTTAAATGCAGACCACTGCACCACATTAATCCCTGATGCTATCTCTGTAGCACAGCTCTAACAGCAGCACTGCTGTCCCCAGCACACACCCACTGATGCAATCTCTGAACACAGCAAGAGTTTGCATGGCATCTTTAGCTTGATTTTATTCCTAAAATCTCATGCTATAAACACCTTTTCCCATTAATCTTTCAACACTGACAGTTTTAAATATAGGTAAAGCATTTGTGAGCTACAATTTAAAATGCTAAATTTCAAGGAGAATATAAACTCGTATCTGCATGCTTTCAAACTGTCTCAGTGTGAAAAGCACATTAGATAAAAATCACAGAATGGTTTGGGTTGGAAGGGACCTTAAAGAGCATTTCGTTCTAAACGCTGGCCATGGGAATGTGTTCTTTCTTCACAGATAAACCTCTCCAATCATAACCAACTAAAGTTCCAGTTAAACTAAATTCACCCCAACCTTTGTTACATTATGAATTCACCAAAATATGCAAGAGTTATCACCACTCAGGCATGAAGAGCAGGTCTGTACTATATTTGACTAGAGCATTACCATCCACACAGCAAACAAAAAAAAATCCCTCCTCTCTCCAAGCTCCATATGCAAATGCACAACAAAAAAAATTATGACAAATCACACTGTTTTTTTTCTAATGGAGCACTAATACAGTGTTACTAAAACTTTATTTAAAGAGTTGCATCATACAAAAAGGAACTCTGGTACAGGACACAGATTGTGTGTATGCACTGTTCCTTTTCAAGGCTGTGTTAGTCATTTGCCATCTCAATGGCTATACTTTCTAGCACACTTTTCTGGTAAAGCATTATGCATTTTGTTTATGCAGTCAGTAATTCTCTCAATACTGAAAAAGCATTTTATTGAAAACTTCTAAAAGGGCACAGTGATCCCAAT
>NW_009929738.1:3883-17416 GCF_000696875.1 Nestor notabilis | reverse complement strand
CACAGAATGTGCTCAGAATTTTTTACAAAATAATTACAATCCAAGAAAAAGGAAAAAAAAAAAGCCTACATAAATCAGTACAGGTATCACAAAGTATAAAAGCTACAAGACAAGAAAATGATAGTTCTTGCAATGTAAAACATGCTTCCAGAGCTGTATCCTGTTCTCACACCTTTCATGATGTAACTTTTGTTCGAGAAATTATTTCATTCACAAAACTGTTGTTCTTTGCCAACACATCATTTCTCAGTTGTTTCAGCTTGATTTTGATGTCGTCTTCTGACATATCTGTCAGGGGCAATGCTTTCACTTGACAAAGAAAATCCTGAATTATATTTTCACCTTCCTGAAATGGAGGAAAGAGGAGGAAAAGAAAATAGGATGTTTAGATTGCAAGCAGGATTTTTCCAAATTCTCTAAAGATACCAACTATCATCACCAGAAACTTTTTTGCAGACATAAACCATGGTTATTTTTGCACTTCCAATCATGTTCTCAACACCAGAACAATCCAGTTATACTGGTATCAGGAATTCTTTCCCCTTTCAATCCATGAGCAAAAAGCCTCAGTTGATCAGTAGAAATACAGTATTTAACACTGATACCTCCTATGTGCGTTCCACATTTAACTCCAGTGTGCAAATGCACTAGGTGAGGATTGCTAGCAATAACATAGCCATATTACACAAACCAGTTACTTTTGGGAGGAACTGTAAATCAAAACCAATGTTTCAATATGCAAAATGCAAGAACAAATTGTAACCAAGCAACTGGAGAGTGGCCGTCACCAAGGAGAACAGATGATAATTAAGCTTTATGCATATGCTTTCACACAAACAGGCGAAGTGTAGCTTCTAAACAATCTGAATTGACTAGCAAGAACAAACATTTCAATGAACAGTATTCAGGATGCCTGTATTAGTAACAATTTGCCCAGAATACAGAGTTTTGTCCTGTCCTCTGCATTTTGCATTTTAGAACACCACTACAAAGTTTTGTTTTATCATTTAAAACTAATGTAGTATGTTTTCAGTGCAGAAACCATCAAAGGACTTAGAAATGTAATAGCACACTTCTCCCTCTAAACATGATGTTAACAAAGGCAGTGACATCTAAAGCTATGCCATTCTATTGCCTAGGGAGTTTATGAAATATTATGTACTACCGTAATAGCCAAGAAAAAAAACACAATGCTGTATTTGTCAGAAGTGTTTACCACATTAATTTAATTGACACCAATTTAAGACCACACAGCCAGATCCAAATAATCTAAAAAATACTATACCACAATACCTAGCAATCTGGCAAATGAAAGGTAATAGTGGAGCAACTGAGGTAGTTGAAGGGGGAACCTCCTGGCACTAAAAAAGTAGGACAAATCAGAGATCATTGATTCAAAACATCAGATCCATTTACTGAACCAGGAACAAATGCAGTAGACCTCTGAAACTGAAAATAAAGTAACAGGCTCTGTCTAGAGCAAAGGCTTTTTAAATGCAGAAAGTGCTACGGATATGGGCTAACACTTCAAGGCTTCCATATACTGGAGCATTACCAAGACTACCACTGATGTATGGGAGGAGATAAATGAGTTACAAGGCTGAAGTTCCATGCCAACTGCTGGGACACAGAACTAAGATCTTTAAGCAAATTTATATGCCTGCTGCAAGGAGGACTTGACTACTGGCACAGAACAATGCAAGTCATAAAGCAGCACAGGATTTTCCTAGGAGGGTGCAACAGATGTCACTGTAAGGACTCTTAAGCCAGCAAGATGATGACACGGGCCATTCTGAAAAGGCTTTCTGCAAGATACTGTTTTCCTTTACACTACCTGCTAATGAAGCTTCTTTTAAGAGAAAGCGAAGAGAGAAAAGAATGAACTATTTTGTTTTGGCTACTCCAGCAAAACTAATTTAAAAGCATTCCTGACAGCAAACCTCTCTTTCTTTGCAGAATTTCTTGGCTGGTGGTTCTCCTTCAGATTCCCTGGACTTGCCAATGTTTTGAAACTCCTCCAGTTCCAATGCTTTCTCTCTTGCACTTTCTATCACATGTTTTGGGAAAGCCGCCAACTCTGCTACATGTATTCCAAAACTCTGGTCACAAACACCTGGATGCAGATTAAAAAACAACAGTAAAGAATTCACAAGAGATAATATGGCTACACAGATTATATGACCAAACTTGTAATAGTTCTCCATTCTGAAGAATTAAATGCATGTCATGGTTTGGTTCTCCGAACAGTTTCTGATTTAATTTTGGACTACAGAGTCTAAAGAATATGTTCTTATTTAATTAAGCTCTCTTAGAACAGTAATTGCAGAGCTCCAAAAGTGATTCAAGAAGAAAGGGAAAACTCTTCAGGCAGAAAGAATTTCCCTCTAGTACTTGAATGAAACTGAATAATGCTTTTTATTAAAGTACTTCAGCACAGCCTGTAGAATACAGTATATTAAAAATTATGTGAATTACATTTCTCACATTTTTCTATATTTAAGTATTTTTATATATACATTCACACATGTAAAATGTTGCATTCTCAATCATCCTCATCTTCCTTTGCATCAGTACCACCCAACTCCTCAGTCTCCAGGAGTCATCTTTAATTATATCAAAACCTTTCAACTTTAACTTTACACTTATTTCAATTAATACACTTTATAATATTTGGCTGAGGCAGAAAAGTTCTCATAACTGCTAAAAATACACTAATTATACATAGCTACATAAAAATTTTCACTTCAGTATCAAAAGCCCTCTGATACAATCTGCCAACTCCATTCATCTACATTACCATAATTCTGATTGGCCACCCACGAATATTACCACATCCTTTTAATTCTGGTCTCCAGCAAGGAGGTACAAATAACATATGTAAAATTATTCTTAACTAATCATCTATTAAATGTTGGGTAACTAAAGATTAGGTGAAACAAAATTTTGTAATTAGACTTTTTCTGTTTTATTAACCTTGCGATCTCTCAGGTTTCTTAAAGGAAACCAATTTTTAAGCAGAAATTAGACCTCATATTGATTTTATATTAAAAACACACACCTCCCCAGACACAAACTAACTTAGGTGTCTGCTCAAAGAACCCTGAGCAGAGGCATAGAGAACAGTACTTTCTGTGTTTCCTCTTCCAGCCATCCTACAACACTCTTAAAGCATGAAGACACAGATGAAAATACTACGTAAGAGTTCCTTGTGTAACATGCATGACACTTCAAATGATGTGAAACACTTATTTCAAAAAGCCAGCTGTATCTGAGCTGTCCATACTTACATCCTTCCCTGAACCACATAACCCTTCCAAAAGGGAAAGGGCACAACACCACACGCAAAGACTTGAGTGAAAGACATCCAATTTGAGACGAGGTGTTTTAAGACAAAGATTTCATTAAGTTCTATCTATCTATCTCATATGACAGAGGTTTAAGTAGATAGATACAAACTATTGCGCCTCTATGCTCAACGGCACTTCCAAGAAAATAGAGTGAATGGAAAGACACTGCATGTACAAAGAAAAGACGTGCATGACTGAAAATAGCAAAACTGATTGAAGAAAAATATTAAACCAGGCTTATAGAGTTTTTACTAGAACCAGAATTGATGAGTTAATACTGGTCAAATATATATTATTAAAAAAAAAAAAAAGAAGAAAGAAAAAAAAAAAAAAGAGAAGCATGTGGGGGGTGTTAAAGAAAGAATTCAAAGAATTCTCACCCAGCTGTCTGGGGGGTTTAATTGTAAGGTTTGCTATTCCAAAGGATTTAGAAGGCAGAAAGTTTAGAATTAGGGTATGTTACTTCCGTGCCCAACCTAAGTACTCAAAATAAGGCACTTAAATGAAGATGGCTTGTTTGAAGATGGCTCTCGCTGCACTGGAAACACTCATAGTTTCAATGTATGCTTGCAGCAATTTATGACTACACTTGTCTTCAGTTCCCAGGCCACACTAAGTCATATTTAAAGCATTGATTTCAGCAAGGCACTCAGGGCTCTGAACCTTTACTTGGTGGAAGGAACTTAACATGTGCTGGAGAAGATGGGAAAGAGCAAACTATGGAAGAACCATAGACACTGCCTCCCCGCTGGAACAAGCTGGGTACCAGGGCCACAGCACTTTGGACTAATACTCAGAAGCAAAGCCTGGGCATTGCCTATTAAAAAATGCATGAACAAAGGATAAAAAGGCCATTTCTAAGAAATAAAGGTCTTAAAAGTCAAGGACACAAGAATTAAAATAAACAAGACTGTGGCAGCTGGAGATATTCTAATCAGCTTTAAGTAGACCGTCAGTGAAGCCAGAAGAGAGCAGCGCTTACAAGTCATGCTTCAACTCTCCTTGTCCAGAGCAGACTCCTAGTTTCACAGAAAAGTATCCAAAACCTAATTGTAAGACTATAGCCATAGGGGAATACACAATTACAAGTGGTTATACAAGTAATCAAAGGGCAACAAATGAAATAATTTCACAGATTTTAAACCACAAGAAATGAGTAAGAGTCAATTAGTAACGTCATGGGAGTAAAACTAGCACAGTACCACCTAAGTGAGACTCAGATCATGATATAATAAAAACACATTTACCCATTATCTAAAGACACTTAATAGTATGGTGATAGCCTGTGAAGATAATAAAAATTATCTTTAAAAGCTCAACAGTAAAATTTAATAACTGGACAGCATATTAGATTCATTTCAGAACAATGTATGCCAGAAGGAATGAACTGACAAGTCCCAAACTGGCTGAAGAAATCAGGAAATACTGGAGAGAGTTCCAGGATAACACACACAGGATACATATTGATCATGAAACACTAGCTATTAGGATGAAACTGGCAAGTGAAACAAAGTATTTAGTATTGTACCAACGGACAAAGAGGAATGAAGTTTAGCAATTGTACCTGTAAGATTAAACACGAAACTAAAACTACAAGGTAACATCAGTCTCCATGACTTGATATGAGACAAAGATTAACTCCTTAGCCTTAATAAGGATGGATGATATTTAGTAATTGTTTTAGTAAAGATAGTAGCCCAATTCCTCAAATACTTATTTGAGACAAAACCACTCCATAAGGTAAGTCATTGATCAGATCCAGTACAGCCAGTGTTCCACAGTAACTATGTTCTATTTCTGAGTGTCACCTAACTCATTCTTTCATTCTGGAGCTCATAAAAGGAAATTAAAGAGGTATTCTAAAGTGAAAACACAGTGTAATAGTACTCTGCCCACATTTAAAATCAAAATCTCAGACTAGAGGTTGGCAACCTGAATGAAATGGTCTTATGGGAACAACAAAATAAGAGTTTACAACTAAAGGAGAATGCCATAAATGACAACGCCTTGTAAGCCACAGTTATACAGCCCTGTTTTATTTAGCATAAATACAGGCTCCTGCAGAAGGAAGCAAGAACAAAAGATTGAGGATACAGAGAAGCAGGAAGAACCACTAACTGTGGTTAACAGATGAGTTTATGCCTAATTAAAAAGTTGTCTAATTTATTGCCAAAAGGAATAACTGGCTCCATTAGAGGATTTTAATTAAATACCTCTGACTTATCTTACACTAACAAAACAGGCTATTTGTTGTTTTACTATTATGCCATTTGCTAAAAACATACGATTTTTCCTATATCCAACTACTGCATAAATTGGGCACCATCTTTCTCCAATGACCAAGCCTTATTACAATGAAATAGACATTACTAAAAACTGTCAGCACATAAAAGTTGCACTAATTTCTTTTAAAAAACAATTTAAGAAACATACGCCTTTTCTGTCAGCAGGTTAAAATGGCTGATTTTGCAAAACAGAAAATAACCTTTTGGAAACCTTCTCTCTGTTCTTTAGGAAATTAAAAGGGACCAACCTCCAGAGCATCAACTTGAGTGGCAGAAATAACCTAGAAGTCTTAAATAATCATCAACATCACCAACTGTGTTCACACATGGAAGAGCTCCTGCCATACACACTTTCTATGGACAGAGAAGAATATGTCTTTTATAAACCCTAAGCCTGAAGTTTATTCCTCACCATTTACAGTCTTACCTTCCTTGACACGATAAAGCATCGTCAGCGTGTCGTCACTGGTCAGAGCGGTAACATGTAGGTTATTTACTGTTGGCACTTGGTCAGCAAGAGCTGTCAGTTCATGAAAATGTGTAGCAAACATACAGAAAGCACAGATTTTGCTAGCAATGTATTCTGAAATAGCCCATGCTAAGCCAAAGCCATCGTAGGTAGAAGTTCCTCTTCCCAGCTCATCAATGATTATCAGGGAGTTTTCAGATGCTGTCCTAAAAGCACAAGAGCATTTTATAACGTTTAAGAACAGCATGAACTCTGGATATTGGAATACCACAAGTTATGTTGCAGAGGCATAGCACAAAAGAGGCAAAAGAGCTTTCCTATTTATGTAACAACGTACGAATTAAGCACAATGTCTCACAGGTCTTTCCAAATTAGTTTCTTTGTCCCATTTAGACTTTGGTCTCCTGGTAGCAGCTCTATATGACCACTGAAATAAACAGAAGGCTACTTCAAGAACTTATGAGCCTGCTAAAAATTACTTGAGATCCTCCAGTAGAGATCCTACATAAAAGGAAATCTTAAATGCATCTTTCTTAGAGCACCTCCTTTCCCCATCAACCCCAATCAACAAAATCATGCAAGCACAGGTCTCACCTCAGGATTGAAGCAGTTTCTAACATTTCAGCCATGAAAGTAGACACGCCTTTCAGCTGACTGTCTCCAGCTCCCACCCGAGCCAGGATACAATCCACGATGGTTACTTCTGCAGCATCACATGGTACAAAACACCCAATCTGGGCCATAAGAACAATCACCCCTGTCTGTCGGATGTAGGTTGATTTTCCACCCATGTTCGGGCCTACATAAGAAATTTTGCAAATGAATTTAAGCAACATCATCTTTCACAGTTCAGCAGTTCTTTAAAAAGGAAAACAAGCCCAAAATTAAAACAAAGAACATTTAAACTTATTACTCTCTTGGCATGAAGGAGAAGCAGACTTGTCTATAGGTGCAACAAGTAGCTCCGCTACTAATAATGCTTGCTTGTATGTCTTACTGAATGCTGCTTTTTCAAGAGAAAGGTAAATAAAGAACATCAGTGGCCTTCATAAGTTTTGGGACTTTTCAGAAGTATAAGCAGCCATTTAAAACACACATCCATACCTAAAACTAATAAGCTTGAAGTTGAAAGTCATCAATATTGCTGCTTAGAGAATGAAAATAATCTGCTTTCACCTCAAACAACAATTACAATTTGTCTGTAAAAATTAAATAGCTTAGTTACAGGTCAGGTACAAGCTAATGGGTGATCTAAATTACAATATAAAGGGCTTCTGAATCAGCAAAAGCAAATATTAATCAGTTAATTTTAAGTGAAGTAGAAATGAAATGAAAAGTATTTTCCAGAAAACTGATCATTAAAACCAACTTCACACTTTTGCTGACCAGAAAAACAAGCATATTATCATGCATTTATTCAGATTTTTACTTTTTCTTTTTGATTATATGAGAAGTGTTCATTAATCATTCTCTAATTTCCAATCTTTGCCACTCAGAATGTATGTCAAGGACATCTGGATGGGAATTAAAATTCAATTAAATCCATAAACACTAAAAAATGTTTTCCTGTGTGGTAAAATTACCTTAATTACACCAGAGAATAGGGGAAAAAGGGTACAGTCATTGAAACATGTTTTGCATTTAAAATCGACTTAAATATGAAACAAAGAAAACATTAACAAAGAGGCTGCTTAAAATCTTGCCTACAGAAAGTGCCTACGCTGCTACAGTACAATTAATGCCTAGTGGAATTTTCCAAATCACTTAAATAGGTTCCAGTTCTCCAGCTCCTGAGGTTGCCTGGCTTGTGGAGTTATATTCACTAAGGCAAAGAATACATACATTAAGGAAGAACTAGTTTCTTATTTCCTACTGTTCTAGCAGCCTCTCTTTTTCTCCCAAATGACTATTTCTAAATTAGTAATCACTTTCTCCAAACAACGCACTGTAACTACAATCATAACAACTAATTCCATAATTATTAGTTTGCAAGATGAGAAATATGTCTGTATAGGTATAAACATAAACAATATCCACTATCAAAGGAAACGTTTCACAAGAACATTGTGGACACTTTTTCTTAATATAATAAAAACACAACAGCTTTCACTACTCTCCCTTATTTCCCAAGCTAAATCTTATACCTCATACAGAGACTAGTAACCTGCTGGCTACTCACCCGTTGTTGATTTGTAACAAAATTGTTTTCACAGTTTCATTGGACTGTTGGGTTTGTTTGCTTCTTGTTGGTTTGATTTTTTTTTTAAAGGCACCATTATTGGACATAACATAATGATGAAAAAGAGAACAGAAACATTTACCAGTAATAATGTGGAACATCTGCTTGCCCTTCTCAAACGTAACGTCATTGGGGATGAAGGCCACCTCATCTTGTACTTCGATGCAAGGATGCCTGGCACCTTTCAGCACAATCCTTCCTTGTCCCTTTTCCAGAATGACAGGACGGACATACGGCACTGGTGCTCCATTTGACACATGAGCAAAACTGACAATTGCATCTAATTGGGCTATCACATCATTCATCGTCTGTATTGGTTCTGCATAACCTGGTTTTGATTAGACACACCAATTCAACAGTTAGAATTTTCTTTTGTTCTTGCCAACAAGATTATCTTAAAGCTCACATTGAGCACATAAAATTCATTCGTTTGCATTAAAAGTCAACTTTGTTGAAAACAGCAGTCACCTCCTGGGAGAGTCTAAGATGTAATCCTGTAGCTTTCATGCTTTGACTACAAAGAGGACTTCTTCAGACTAAGAAAAGGAAGAGATGAGGCCACACTGAGTGTTTTGCCTTAACGCCAGACAACGAGAAATAGCTTATCTTAGTATGGGAAGGCAAATGCTTACATGGAAAGATGGCTGGAAATCCAGTAAGTTTCCTTCCTCAATAATACACTGTATTTTGATGCTCATGCAAGCAAAGACAATGGAGAGACAGCACTGACAATTCAGACACAGCAACCCTTCACACTGATGTGAATGATGGTACGGAGAGGTAAGATGCAGTGCTTGCAAGACCAGACAACTGGACTAGGTGGCCCAGCAGCCCCAGTACCAGTTCTTAAGTTCTGGTGTTTGGGTTTTTTCAGTGAAAGGGATGACTGACAGAAGACTACAGAGGTAACCCATCTAACACCTGCAAAGGGAATGCACGTGTCAGAAGAGGTGAGCAGTGACCTGCAGAAAGAGTCCTATCTATACAAAGTATATTTAGTGTTCTAACACCATCTCTTGAACTGTCTAGGTATAGATCATGAAGAGGACCTGGACACTTTCATTCAAGAATTACAGACAATCCAGTCTTTTCCATTAGATTAGCTTCACTTGGGGCAGAAATATTATTTTTAAATACACATATACATTTTTAAGTCTATGACTGCACACCACAGAAGCTTTAAGCAGCAGCAAAAGACTTCATTAAACATATTAGGTATTTATAGATGATATAGTGAAGCTAATCCCGCTATATAATACCCAATTAGCTTTCCACATAAATATAGAAACCTTAGCAATCAACATACAAAAAAACCAACACTTAAAAATTACAAGATAAAAAAATAATCTAACAAGCTACTCATTTTGAAACGTACTGGTAAATTCTTTATCGTGACAAAAGGCCAAAGCTTATGAAGATTTCCACTGTAGCTTAATGCACACTCAAATATATTAATATATCAGCTTAAAAGATGTGGGCTTTTTTAATCTTTAATACATTTACCCTTAGTTTAATATTCATTAGTGCTTTCACTTTCCACTTCTCTCTTTGAAAGAGCTAAGATTTGTTCTGGTGGAACTAGTGCCTTTGGGAGAGGCGATATTTAGAGAATCCTCCAGACCAAATTCCTCAATGTCTCTTCTCCTTCTGGTGAAGGATTATAAAGAATATCCTGTAAGTAGGCAATCTTAGAGCAAAACATATGGAAATTAAATTAGGAAAACAATAATTCTTTTTTGTAACATATAAGCAATGACTAACTTTATCTTATATTGCATATCAGTGGTAGCTCTTCACCATCCTTCACAGACTTCAGGTCTCAGTCCCACTCCCTCAGTTCTGTTGTCCTTCACCTCTTCTGCATTCTTCTTAGTTTACCATTTGGGTGGAGATGCCCAGAGTCAGGGTGGTAGGTGGAGGAGGACAGATGTGGCCTTTATGGGTACATTTTTATTCCTTTTATGGGATTAGCATTTGCACACATCCCACCATGGCATATTTGTAGCAATGTCAGGAAATGGTCTGAACACAGAAGACAATGTATTTCAAACTTTTGCCAACTGTCTAAAAGCCAAACCTCTTTTTTCACACTAATTCTTTGGAGAATGTTACAGTTCTCCTCTATAGAAGAGCCTACAAAGCAACCGCAAGTGCTCTCAGCATTTTAGACACTGATACACATCAACATTGACATATTCACCTGAAGCAATGTTAATGATTTCCTTAACAATTGCATCCTGAGCCTCTTCATACTCTTCTCTGTTCTTTATATATTCATCATTGACGGAGCTCAGTTTGCTGTGAACAAAACCACAATATTTAGAAGCTGTGACATTCTGTCTTCGCTGCTACAATGTCAAGCTTCTGGCCACCTCATCTGTGAGTCAATAGCAGTTTTCCTCACCTTTTTAATAGCAAGGTTCAGCACAAGGAACACAAAGTAACTAATCTATGATTCATCCAACACTAGGGTATCAGTAAGTTTAATTCCAAATTGAAGATCACCCACAAGGGCAAACCAGCAACTTGAGCATCTTCAAACGTATCATTCTTAAAAATCTCCTAGCAGTTGTTTGTTATAGACAGGCTATGTGATAAAGACTTGCTCTTAAAGCTGAATTTCTGGCCATTTTGCAACAAGATGTAGCACGTTATGGAACCAGCAGAGGAAAATTGCTGCTAAGCAACTGTGTAATTAGTCCAGAGTCCTACAACAGGCTTTATTAGAGCTGAACGCATTGACTTCTCTCATTTAGTAAAAACCTCAGTGAACTACTGTCACTAAGAACAGGTTCTAGCCTTCAAAATAAGGTAAGCTTAAATCAAGAGAGAGTTTTAACTCTCGAGTTCTTCTCAAGTTCATCTCCAAACACAGCCAAGTAGTGGACCCACACTACAAGCAGAAGTCAGCCTTACGCTTACAGTTGCTTCTGTAGATTGTGCTAGAACTTAACTAAGCACAGAGAAGTCAGTTTTATTAATAATCCATGGGCTTCTTCGCTAAGGGAAAGTAACAGATGACACTTACAGTACGTGTTCTAAGTACCATCTTCTCAGTTACAGAAAAACCTAACTTCATCATTACATTTAGATTAATAATATATTTAGAACCATTAAAAAAGAAAAAAAAAAAAAGCTGTTTTAAATTTCAGAGAGAAAATATCCTCTGAGTAAATGTTAAAATGCAATTAAGGTTTACAGTTTGTTCATGTAAGTAAATTTAAGTGCTAAATTGCTATTGCTGGTGCTAAATACACCAGCATATTGTTTGGTGTGAACCAGTATGCTTGCCATACTTTTCAAAGCACAGGATTTATTACTATGAGAGTGAGTGATTAGCAGAAACAGTCACTATTAGTAATAGCACTGGCTTGAGAACAACCTTGCCCCATAAACAGTGCTCCCCGTATGTCTCTCTCTCTCAATAAACTCACTTCTCTAGTCACTTTACTAAGTCCAGCAGGAGCTGTTACATATAAAGTGACAGCAGCATGGTTTGTCTGAAATAGTTGACAATGTAGTAATCTCTACTATTTTTACCCTTTCATATAACACATGCAGGGAACTTAAAGTACATTTTTCTCCTGGACCTGCCACTGACAGACAAGGAGGAACCTCTCACGATGTTTAAGTCCACTTAGTGGCTGATTATTAGTGGCATTTCTTAGGGTTGATACAGGGGCTGATACTATTTATGCCTTGATTAACAACTCGAATGATGAGACTGAATGCACTCTCAGATGCACTCTCAGCAAGGTTACGAACAATACCACATTAAGGGGAGCAGTCAGCAAACTGGAAGACAGGGCTGCCATTCATTGGGATATATAGAGAGAGAGTAGAGAAATAGGTGGGTAAGAATTTCAACACAGGCAGAAGCAAAGTCCTGCTCTTGGGATGAGGCAACTCCATGCAACATTACAGGCTGGGGTCCCAACGGCTATAAAAGAGCCATTCCTAAAAGAGTCAAGGGATCCTGTGGACAAGAAGCTGAACAGCAGACAGCAGTGGGCCTCTGAGGCACAGAAGACCAAGCTTATGCTGGCTGCACTAGCAAACGTGTAGCCACCATGCTGAAGAAGTGACTGCTGCCCTTTATTCAGCATCATGAGACCACACCTGCAGCGCCGTCTCCAGTTTTGTCTTCCCAGTGTCAGAGGGACATAAAACCTGGAGCAGAAAGTCACCACAAAGATTTGGAGCTAGTCTGAGAGAATCCAGACTCAGCCTGGAAAGGAGAGGCACCAGACTCTTCTTGGAGGTGCACAGCAAAAGAATGAGATACTAAAATACCAAACTTCTGCAAGTAAAGTTCTCATTAGATCTGATTAGAAAAGTTTTTTTACAAAGATTGGTTCAGCACTGGAACATGTGCCCCTCTGGGTTGTGAAGCATGCTTGGACAATGAGCACCTTGGCAAGGCCTTCAGCTACCTCATCTAATTTTGAGACAGGATCCAGTTTCCAAGGTGATTTTGCTTCAAATGAGGAGTTAGACCAGTTAACCTCAAGAGATCACCTTCAACCTAAGTTATTACCTGATTCTTCATATGCAACTTTCTGCCTTGTTTGCTCTGTGCAATCTCCTGCCTTGTTTGCCTTGTGTAAAAATAATGAAGTACAGAGAGAGATATACAGTGACCAAGGTAGTCCTTGCTCCGAAAATCCTCTAGAAGAGCTAAAAATTCAACAGAGAATATAGATTTTATTTTTTTTTTGCTTGGCTGACCTGCGACAGAACTGTTGTCCAGACAAGGAGCCACTGAAACAGCATCAATGCAATTAGCCTGAAGACTGAAATTTTTAAATAACTTAATCTACAGAGCCACAGAATCAAAGTCCAATACATAGGTCTACCAGAAATCACAGCATGATTTGGAACAACAAAAAAAGGTAATCACTAACAAAATTTCTGCAAGTCATATTTGGTGATAAACATAAATAGCTCTTTTTCTACTGCAGCTTGTGAAAGTGTCTATATAAACACTCAGTGAATGCAATTATGCTACTAGCTGCAGCTAAAACAGAGAAATTAACCCGAGTCAAAAGACCAAAAATAGCTAACAGTTGGCAAAGTAAATGCGGAATGCAGCTTTTAACAGAAACTGTATGACTACTCCTCCCTTATGCCAGTCTTGCTCAGTATGTCAATCTGTGAGCCAATTCAAAAGGTGAAAATTCAGCCATTCAAGAT
>NW_009929738.1:0-3852 GCF_000696875.1 Nestor notabilis | reverse complement strand
GTGAATCCAGTTTATTGGCATGATTATAAAGGAAAGAACAATTTTATTTCTTTCACAACAGGCTTGAAAAACTACCGAGATGATTTCATACCTGTTAGTAAATTTCACACCATTCTTCTGTGTATCAACTATTTCGTATTTTGAATTGTTACGGAGAACTTTTTCCTCCTTGCAAGTTATTCGAAAGTGATGTCCAAACTGTGAATTTGTCTCCAGTTTGATACTTTTGCCGGCTTCCAAACCTTTTAGAAGAAAAAAGAAAACAACTGTATTATCAAAAAAAACCTGCACTCTGTCCTATTTCTGCTCACCAGTCCCCGGTTTGCATGAGTTTCAATGCATGTCCTCAAAAGGATGCAAAACAGAACTAGGCCTAGACAAGAGTTAGATGAGTTCTACAAAATGAATTCTGCCAATATCTTGCAACATACATAATTTCTGAAATATTCTGGGATGCCACCGGGGAGTGGGGGAAGACCAAATTATAAACCAAAAATCAGTTGGTTTTCAACAGATTCCAGTGTGGCAAATAAAGTCACCCCACACTAATAATGAAATAATACAAACATCCCTTAACTCCTCTGTACCAGTTTTCATTTCATCACTTGATCGCAAAACATTTTACAGAAAAGGTAAGAATCAAATGCAGTTTCATAGCGTACCTAGTTCTTTTGCTGCACTTTTTAACAAGGACTGCATTTTTTCTTCCAGTTCATTCATCTTCTCTCTTAATTCTGTCAAATTAGGATCAAAAGAAGCCTTGACGAGAAATTCATGATTCTCCACCTGGGGAAAAACAAAAAGAAAAAAATATGTTTGAACATAGACAGTTAAAGAAAAGAATCACCTCCCTGATCATTCATGGTGAAATTCATGGTGAAATTAATTTATTTCATAATTTATTCTATTTTATATATATAATTTTGTAACGTAATGCTGTTTGTAATTGAATCAGACACCAATTATCACAAAACAAATATATCTCTAACACTTGTTTCTCAAATATACTTTATACAAACAAAATATACCCTTTTAACAGACTCCTTTACTTTGAAATTGAGTTGTCCACACATTCATTTGCATACAAATAACTGAGCAATAGGCAGGAAAAAAAAGAGAAGTCACAGGAAATGAAATTGTTATGGAGGCTGGACTTATGCAGCTAATTAAGACTGCAAAAGGATGAGGTGTTTCAAAGCAAGAAGTGTTTGGAAATACAAGTTTCTGAAACAGTAATTCCTGTCCAAAACACATGCAAGAAGGAACCTACATAATACCACCAAAAATTCTAGCCAAGTTCAACCCAGCTGAATTGAAAAGCATACACATTTCCTTCAAGCTAAACATTTTCAAAGGCAAAAATGAAGTAAGTTTCATCTTTTTCCTCTCCCTTCCCCAAGCTTCCACTACCACGTGTGTGTTTCTGATGACCTTACAAGTCTCAGGTTTAATTCACAAGCACAACTTCTAACTGCTCAATAAAAGACACTCCATTTTTAACATACAAAGTGTTACAATCAACACAATATTAGCACTGTTGTCCAACACAGAAACTAAGCACTGGCTTTCATATTAGTAATTTATTTATTCTAATTAAGTTTAAAAAACAAGCAAAACCCCAACACGCACACAACACTTAGGAAGCTTCCCCTAGCTGGGAATTATCTGCAAAGTTGTACACAAAGCAACTACAAATACTTGGCAAAACACACCAGGAGATGGTGGTTTACATACAATTTCACTTATCCCCACAAGCATATGTTAGCAAAAGAAGAGGAAAGGGACGTTCACACAATTCCTTTACTCCTTGCCAGACAATAAAAGTATCTCTCCAGAAAGTACTGAACAAGAGGAATTGTAACTGCAAGAATCACCACATAAATCTTGTTCTACTAAGCGCAAGAAGCACCTCAAATCTGTAGTGTATCAGAACAAATGTAAAAGCATTAGACTGAAGACTCCCCAGGTTTGGCAGCAGCTTGGAACAAAGACCTGGGAATGCAATCTGGAAATGAAAGCCACAGGGCTTATACATTTCGAATTTGGAATGGGGGGGACAGGTAAATGATCGTATGAAGAAACTACATAAACTACATATACTGTATTTTTAAAGGACTGCTACTTTCTTCTGAGAATTATCTTCTCCAACAGATAATCTGATTGTCCACAGAAGCTGCAACATGGAAAACTGAACCATTGGGGCTTGTTTTCTCTGCAATTACCAGTACTGCAAGGCATTACACTCAGCCTGCTGTTTTAGTTCCAGTTGTGTTGTGTGCAAACACACTGCGGTGGCCAAGTTCTCCAGCTGCTTAACCAGAGATGAGAACTCCACACAATAATGGATTATGGTATTTCAGAGGACCATCTTGAAACTCAGAAGTGTTAAAGGGGTATGAACAAATTCACTCCCTGTTACATCCCCTGTTGACAGGCCTGCTCCTCCCATTCTCCTCATAATTCTGCTAGAAGAACAGTAGCGAACATTTATGACAGCATACAGAAGAAAAGACCATTTCTGGTTTTGTAGGGCAGATCCTGGATCTGAAACAGTAACTGAAACACTACAAATGCTGGCCCTTGTCACAACCGGCTTCATGAGAAAAATCAAGGCTGACAGTCAAGTGAAAAGTAATATTTTTTCACAGCTTCAAATAATTACTTGAAGCCTGGAATAAAGTGCAGAAATCCCATAACCTCAGCAGAAGGAAGGTAACATTCCCAGGGACCCATAACACTCTGGCAGGTCGCCCAGTCTGGCTGTCACTCCCAGCCTTCACCCACACTGCCACATCAGAGAGGATGACCAGAACTGAAGCCATGCCTTGCACTTCCACCCTCCTGGACCTCCCTTCAGGCCAGCTTTCATTTCACTGCCAGCAAAGATCCATATGTGGCCAAAACTTATAAATGTGCAAAAAAGAGCTATGTTACTGCCTCACCCACTGCTCCATCCAGCAGTCATAGGGATGGAGTTAGTTTTCATGTGCTTGTTGCTAACTCCATTACAGCTCCAACAGACCTGCAGTGACAAATGAACCCAGAGGCTGTTAGCGTGCAAGAAATAAATCCTAAACTCCTGTGAAGTTTCAGGACAGGCAATTAATGTAAAATTACTCCAGGTTTCATTCACATTCACAGCCTGCATTAGGGACTGCAGCAGCTCAGGAACCGTTCCACAGCAGAGCAGGCTCTCCAACCCAGGGTAAGTGCCTGGTGGCTTTTCCAGGTGTAGACACTAAGTCTTCAGAACATCCAGCAGCCCATATCCCAATTACCTCAGCCTGAAAATCCATCTGACCACACTCAGAGTGAAAGCCAAATGTGATCAAGTGAGTAGAAAACATAGAATAAACTAGGTTGGAAAAGACCTTTAAGATCATCAAGTCCAACCATTCCCCCAGCACTGCCAAGGCCACCACTAACCCATGTCACTAAGGGCCTTGTCTACATGGTTTGTGAACACTGCCATGGATGGTGATTCCACCACTGCCCTGGGCAGTCTGTTCCAATGCCTGACTGCCCTATTGGGGGTGAAATTTTTCCTAAAACATTTGAAAATTAAATTAAAAGTTCATCTAAACTGCCAGGAATGTAAAATAACTGGTTTACTAAAAATATTAAAAACTTGTGCTACTGATTAATACAGAAAACCATCAGGCACCCACAACTATATTACCCTCTAACGTTCTTCTCAAGCTGTGCTCCTCCTACAGCAGTATCTCAGATATAATTAGGTAAGTCACTTAAAGCAAACTTTAACTTTTCTCTTCTGCAGCCCTCAGAGTGAACACAGCCAACAACAATCTGTCAGGACAAGCATTAAGGAAGAAGTTCTTCACAGTGAGGGTG
>NW_009929737.1:27162-31791 GCF_000696875.1 Nestor notabilis | reverse complement strand
GTAGACAGAAGTCTGAAGCCAGCTTCATTAGAAGTGAGGTAGTTTCACTTTGGTTGCTGATCATCAGTGTTACATGTTTTTGCCCAACTTGGACAATCTAGATTCACATGATCAGTATTTCTGAATTGGGTTTTCTTTTGCTTTTGCTTAAGGCGATATGCATTTTTATTTTTTTTTTCTTCCTGCAAGCCTAGACCTTGAGACTGAGTACAGCAGTGTTTCCTGAAAGAGCACACTGTGACAAAAATACATTTGTTGCTTGTAGCTGTATTTCTTCAGAGTAGGTGTCAGAAAGTCTTCAAGTTGTTTCAATAGCCTCTTTCTTTAATGGAAGTATATCAGTGTTGAAGGCTCTTGGAGAAGGGAGGAAAATGAAATTATTTTTTCTCTCCTAAGGATTGTTATCTAAGAAGTGTCTGTATGTTTGGACTGGCTTGGGGCAGCTCTGAAGGAAAAAGTTCTAGTGTAATGCCTCTTAATTATTTTTAATAATTTTTTAACAAAATCTGTGAGGTAAATGTTGCATTGGCTCTATGGGGACATGTGGAGCATGTAGACCCTGGATGTAGCTATTGCTGTCTTTAATTTGAGGATGAAGTTTGTATTTTAATACCTCTTATAGCACTGAGGATTTTAGAGTCAAGTTTTGCTTCTGTTCTGAATTAGAAAAAGTTGTATTTCACTTTCATTGGATCTGTTTTCTGTTTTAGTAGAACTGTTGATTGTAGGCTACAGAGTGTCTTGTGAATATGTTCTTGTGAAGCTTTGTGGGGATAAATCCCATCATTAGGCAAAATGCTGATACTTAACTTTCCTTAAACTTGGCCCATTCATAACTGTCAAGTTAAAGAACGAAAACAGAAGTAGCCATTTCTTTTTCAGTCCTGGTAAATATGTGTTACTTGTTGAAATGACGGTTAGTGGATGATTCGTCTAGACCGAGCAGGAACAGGGTTTGAAGTCTTGACATTATAAAATACTTGTAATAGTTTTGACTAGGGTTTTTTTACATTGTTTTGGCATGTTAAAGCTGTATAACATCACATGTGTGTGTATATATATGTATAGGATATTGATGACTTTTTGCATAGGGAGAATAATAAAGAATCTTTTGTGGGTATAGATAGAATATGTTGGAGTCTTTTTTTCCCCAAGATTACCTTAGAAACTTCATCTTCACTTTAGGTTTCACAAATGTAGAGGAAAATGTGTGTATGTGTGCCTCCCTTTTTTCCTCCCCACTCCTCCACACCTGTTTTAATTTCTGCAACAGCAAGAGATTGCTACCAGTTTAATTTTTTACTGATCTGGAACCTTAAGGGATCCCTACATGGCTGATTAGTGTAGTTGTCCTTCTCATTATAGATCTGACTAGTCTGCCAATCATAAAAATTTAGTTGATAAGTAATTTATTACCGACATAAAAATGTTTGCAGATCTCTGCAATGCTATACTGTGTTTCAAAAGCAGGGGTATTTCTGTTTGTAGCACTTAATCCTCTGGTTAAAGTATTGCAATGATTTCAGTGAGCTACCTGATAAATGAAAATGACCTCCAGAGTTTAGTTTTGGGTTGTTGGATAGCAGTGCATTACCTCAATTCTAAAGTTACATTGAATTGATATTTGTAATTGCAGATGGTAGATTTAACAGGTGCTCATACTGAACAGAAATGATGTTTCAAACACTGTTAGAAGTTTAAAACCTAATTAAACAAGTTTTCACTTTGTTGCACTTTATGTTAGAGTAGTTAAATAAGCCATTTTGCTTTCTCTTGTTGATATTGGACTTTATCTTATCTGCAGGTGAGTGTTCCAGAGTATTGAGATGAAGTTCATCTGACTTCACAAAAAACCTCACAAAAACCCCTTCTTTGCTTAGCTTGCTATGCAGCATAGGTGGCTCTTCTGTATGTATTAAGAAATGAAATTTTCTATGATGAATTTGTTCAAATGTGGAATTGTCCAACATTTTAGAATATGGACATGTGAAACAAAGTACAGTCAGTGAATGGTTTAGATATAACATTCAGTTGGTTTAGTTCTGCAGATTATATATATAAAGCTCAATTTTTTGCTATCTAGTATGTTTTCTATTTTTCTTCCATTTTTCTGTAGCTGGTAAAATGCTTTTTGTTCCCACTTTGTCCTCCCAGTCTTTCTCTAACATGGCCAAGGCTTCTGTGTTACGCCTTTTAGATTTCAGATGAGTAGATCATGGTGTACAATAGGGATCTGGTCCTGAGTAGAAAGCAAAAGAGCAAGAAAGCTTTCCTGATATGAGGTAGCGAGTTGTTCTTAGAGGCCGTAGTTTTTCACTCTTCTTCCAAGAGTATTTATAAGGTCAATGTATAAGGTTGAAGTTCTCCCTCCCTCTCTCTCTCTCTCTCTTTCAATTAAAAAAAAATAAAAAAATTCTAATATCTGAAATAGTAACTTTTCTCCAGTTGTCACAAGTTACCACTTATGTGAAACGTGTAAAATGTTGTTACTAAAAGGCTTCCACACAGCTACTGCTTTGGGAAGAGATTATTCAGAGCTGCTTTTTTTGGGTGAGAGACACTATCTTCTTCCCTGTATATACATCTCCAAGGAATGTCTTTTTGGCACAGGTAACTTGAACTTTTTTTTGGATGAGTTTTCAACTGCTTGAAAAACAGATTTCAGTATTTTTACTGTATGAGAATACATCTATATTTTGGTGTTGCTTACTCATCTGCTTGTGTAAAAGATGTCCAGATTCTGGTTTTGCTAATGTTTGGGTTAGCTCACTTTTGCAACAAGAATGGAGACAGCTTCAAGCTGGTATTTCTCAAGTGCCTTCTGAAGTCTTTTTGAAGGATAAAAGCACTTCTGACTTCCTAGCTAGGATTTTTCCCCTTCTCCTCCTCTTCATGAAGAACAGTGTGATGTATTTTCACACTGTATTTTCATGTTAGGAATAATGAGAGAGTGGTATGGAGATGAATCTGTTTGAATACTCATAATCAAATGTTCCTAACATTGCTTAAGCATCTGATTCAGTAGAGCAATGGTAGTAGAAAGTGAACTCGCTGTTTGCAGAAAGTGGAGGTGGTACTAATCTCATGTTGCCATTAGAGCTCTGAATGAATATTCAGACACTTTCCCCTGAAGCTGAAAAATAGTATTATGAGGCAAATCAGTTACAGAATTAATTTTTCTACTACACTTTTCAAAGGTGCCAGGTATTTTCTAACCTTTCCAAGTAGCCTGTTCTAATATGTGTATGGTGGAAGAAAATTATTTGGATTGTATTGGTCTTGTATTTGGAAAGTCCGTCTATCTCTGGGAGGAAAGAGCATGTATTATTTACCTGAGATAATGAGTAGAACACTATGCAGGTATGCTCAGCTGCTTGACAATAGTTTAACAGTGCTGAAATGTGTTTTGGTGCCAGTGTTCGTGACTCTTTGTAGCACCTGGACAAGTACCAGTTTCCCACACTCTTGCAGAACTCAAGGCTGCTTCAGAGCTGATGTCTGGCCAGACCAAAATGCCTTAATAGAATTGACTTTACTGTGGTACGTGGCCTAGAAATCCTGGAGTGGAAAGAGCAGTACTGAGTTGGAGCTGATGAGTCCTGACAGCATGAGCTGTGCAGTCAGGTGTCCTTGTAGTACATCCCTGGTTCTGCTAATACGATATAGAGATACATGAGCTGATTGTGTATAGAACAATGTCTTTGTTAGCAGGATTTACTAGCTTGCACTCTGTGCTTATGAAAGCAGCTGTAACTTCTGGACCCAAACTGGCTTTGAAATTAGTATACTGGCAGTATAAAATTCTTTCAGCCTACAGAGATTACTGATTAATATTGATATCGGAAGTGCTGAATTACTAAACAAAGCTATAATGTGCTTACATAAGGGAACTGTTTCCAAATATCTCTTCCTGTGGTGTTATGTTTTGGAAAATAGCTTGCTTGTGTGGTAATCTGTAACTCTTTGCACTGACAGCATTGCGTGGTGCATAATGGAGGATATTTTATTGGGTGGGGAGGGAGAGAGGAGAAAAATCTAATTTGGCATTTACCAGCCTCCTGAAAGGTAATATCTCATTAGAGCTTTTTAAACTAGACTGACATGTATAATCTTCCTGCAATGGTATGTCTGAGTCTAAACAAGAAGTGCTGTAGGTCTGGTGATGTGCTTTGTCTCGTTGAAATGCAGCTTCGACCAGCAGCAGTACTTGTCCTGTTACATCTTTTCCTTGCGATGCACACAAGAGAAGGCAGCTTTATGAGCAAAAACTTAATTTTGATGGCCGAACTGAATTTTTATTACTACTAACAAGCACAACTATGCTAAGAGGAGTTTCTAAAGTGTGGTGGCTCAATGTGTTGTGCAAGCAGAAGGCCTTTGTTGCTCCCATATCTGCCTTCCCACACACACTGGAGATGTGTATCAGTGAAATAGTTATGACAGAGTGGTTATGGTAAAGTGTTGTTCGGTAGTTGAAATATGTAGCACTGGAATAGAAATAACTGAAATCTCAGACTGTCTCAGCCTTTCTCCAAAATTTGATGGATACTGCTGTTTTGTGGGTTTGTTTTTTGTTGGTTATTTGTTTGGTTTGTTTTTTTTTTCTTTATTAGCAGTTTTTTAGTGTGC
>NW_009929737.1:8510-27131 GCF_000696875.1 Nestor notabilis | reverse complement strand
TCTTTCCCTACCTTCCCAGCTCTGTAAAAACACACAACCCCCTCACCCCAAAACATGACAACAAAACTAGAAGCAAAACAAAAAGCTAAACTTTTATGGAAAACAGATATGTTTCTTTTCCTCTTAGCCTTTGAACCCTGTTTGGAACTCCTGAAAGCATGAAATGTTACTAGGAGGCTGGGTTTTAAACCAGAAGCCTTTTTGGTTTAACTTTTTGTGGAGTATCAGATGTGCATTGAACCGGATGACTACTTTGTTCCTTTCTGTCAGAGCTAGAAAATAGTGTATGGAAAACAATATATGTAGTTATTCTAGGAAAAACAACTTCTCTCAAATAGAATAGCTATTGAGTGCAGATTCAGGCAAACCAATGGTATGAAGAGAAATATAGGTAAAGACTTTATTATAACATACAACATGTGCTTGGCCCAATTTTTTCTTTCAGTGATATATATAAGTTACAGCAACTCACAGTTTCTGCTTTGCTTCCTCCTGGGTTTTTATCCAGGTCAGGGTGAGTAGGTTGAAGCTGGTTGTGAATCTTTTTCCCTCTTTGCTTCATGCTGTACTTACTGATCTAATTCTGAACTTCCCAGTATCTAGTTGCCAAATATCTAATGACATCCCTTGCAGCATTAGACACTGTTGGCAGAGAACAGGTACTGTTCTTCCCAAACCAGTTGTAAAAGGATTCTCTCGAACTTTGAAATTTCATGAAGATAACTGCTGAATCTTGTTTTCTACTTATTATTACCTGACAAGATAACGCTTTGCTTTGTTTTGTTGCTTTGCAGCTCCCACAGTGTAGTTGAGGCAAACAAAACTTCAGTCTTGCTTCTGTCAACCCTTCAACACAAGTAGACTTTCAAATGCTGCATATACTTAATCGTTCCAACTTCAATGCTGTATTTTTTTTTTCCCTTGCTGCATTGTTGAACCAGTGGGACATGGACTAATTATACTTTTCAGGGACAGTGGACAATGATTATGGATTGTTGGATATGTTCCACTGTTTCTAGGGGTTTCCACATAACTTGAATGTTTACTCTTTGCTTCAGCTTGTCAGGCTCGTCTCCTCCAAGCAGAGCATTTTGTTTAATAAAGCTTTGGTTATCAAAAGGAGGAGCATAGCAAGACTTCTAGTGAATAACAAAGCTTTTGAGCAGAGGCTTACTTGTGCTGCTGTTGCAAAAAGAACAATATTAGTATTAAATGGCTGAACCAGAATATGACCAAGAAAATGGTGTGATGTAGAAGGACTTCAGAAAGCCACAGAATTTTTAGGCCCAGTAACTTAACAGTGATGTTGTATAACTTTGTAGTGAGTTGAGATGCTTCTTTATGTGTTACCTGTAAAAGCAAAGGAATGAGTAATTCTGTCAAAATGGAGTTTAAGATGCATCACGAAACTTGGGCAGTAGCCTTTTCTGTCAGATTGGAGTAGAGAAGAATCCTAACAAAACAACCAAATTGTGGAAATGTAGAAAAATCAATCTTTTAGTACCTCAAGTACTGTCAAATTCAGACAGTGGATTTAAAGCTGTGATTAGTGGGGAGTAATCAGGATACCCAAGATATGAATACTGAATGATCATTCCCCACCATAACTCAACAGCAAGTTGTATGGCATAAATATCCTTGATCTTTATAATAAGAGTAACTTTTAAATAGCTATGAAATAAAAATTACGATGGCCTCATAAGAGAAAATACTCAGATTTCTCACAGCAAACTTCTCATTGCACAAGACTCAGTACTGTTAGCAACTTTTAAGAGTATAGAAAGATAACTATTTAAAAGAACAGCTTAGGACAATGCAAGTTCTGACAATAATATTTTTTAGTTTAATTCCCAGTTTTGATTTCCTCCTACGTTAGGTAAGGCACAGCACACTGCCATTTACTTTTTTGTAAATTGCTGAAAAATGTGTGTTATGACTCACTTGAAGCATAATCAGTGCAGTATTGTGGATTCCTGTCAAGTCAGATGATAGTAACAAAAGTAGAGCATACAGGTCACCAGCAAATAAGGAAAGACAACAGGCCTTTCATTGTGTTCTGAATGCTTGCTTGGAATGGCTGCTGATGTTCAAAGCATTGTGTGGTTCTTAACACAGAAATAGACAGAACTGCCTTTTTAGTAGTTTCTCGTGTGATTCTAAAACTTTATAAGATTTGTCTTTCTAAAAGAACTTGTCTGTATTTAAGACTTTTAAGAAACTACTTTTTTGGAGAAGTCTTTAGGTAAAGAAGCTTATGTGAAATTTAATTTGCATTTCTGGTGTGGTAAATATTTTAACTTGTGTTTGTATAGTTACTGCTGTCAAACTGTTAAAATGACAACTTCTTGCTCAAGTGTGTGTGACTAAATCTAGGTTCTTTTGCTTAGTAGTTGCATATTTTGTGTTGGCCATTAGTAGTAATGTTCTTTCTGCTGCCAGTAACAGAGAACTAATGAAGAATGCCTGGAAGGTTTAATTAAATAAATAATAGCGACTTAAGGCATATTTCATTTGGTACAGTTTTGTGTTTAGAAGAAATCTATTGATCCAAGAAACACTTTCGGAAGCATGCTTTCTGAAGGTTTGCAAAAACTGCAATGCAAGAATTGATGCCTTTAATAAGGTTGCATCATTTTAAACCAACAGTGTGTTTGGACAACATAGTCTTCCTTTGTACCTGTTTGCATGTTCATAGAACTGTTATCTACTATAGCTGGTAATCTAAATTCATATAAGACCCTGTTGTCTCATTTCTTCTAAAAATGGTCTGTAGTGGTCAGGAAGGCTTGAGAATGTTTGACATGTAGTTAGGTTTGTTGTGTTTTGTTGTTTGTTTTTTTTTTTTTTTTGTTCTGGTTCCACCCCCCTTCCCCTCTGAATACTGAGGCCCTCCAGGGTGCAGATGAAGCAGAAGACTGGGAGAGGGAGAAAGTGGAAAGCTGGGTTGTGGTTTGACTGTTGCTGTGAGTTGATCTCTGTACAGGTTTCTGTGGCACTAGTGACATGGTAATTGTGATGAGTTTCTTTCATCTGACTTGTTTTGTGTGGTAGGAGAAGAGAGAGTAATTGCCTGATACGGGTGTGGAAGAGGAAATCTTCTTTCATTCTCTAGCACAATTTAGGCTGGATGCAAACCGATAATCATGGTACAGCCCTGAGTGTTACTGAGCTAGGTGCGGGACTGAGTAGGGACTCTCTTTCTGCTTTTCTGTAACTAGCCACAACAGGACTTCTCTTCTTGTAGCAGTCATATGTCTGCTAGTTTGTGCAGTTACACTCACAAATCGAAGTAAGGAAATGATACTGCTGGCCCACATCAGACTACCCACTGCAGATGTTTAAAGCTATACCATCAATATTCTGACTTTATAAATTTTGTCAGCAAAAAGTAATGCTTAGGTGAAAGATGTCCGCTATTAAAATAGTGCTTCATGATATTAGCTATTATTTTAGATCAGACTTGTGACTTCTTGGCTAAGTGTGTATTTTTATGAAGTATTAAACAAATACCTTCAGTTTCATTTCACCTATTACCATACTGCAAATAATGACTTTGTATTTGCTAACTCAAATCAGTGTATTGAAGTTAACCCTTTTGTGGAGTACAGTTGCTTAATGAATGTTGAATAGCTGAGTTTATTTGAAGTAGGAACTACTGATCTTATTTTTTAGATGAGTATCTAATTCACTAGTTTAGGGCTATCATTTGATCATTAGTTAGATCTGCTTCTCATTGTTTGTCTCTATCCGGTAGGTGACAATAAGGACTGTGTAGTGTTGGAAATGCAAGCAGGCATTCAAGACATCAAGTATGAAATACATACTTATGCTGTCTAAATCTCTCTAATCCTGAGCAATCTTTGAAAAATGACCTGTAAGTTTTATCACATCTGACAGCTAGTGCTCCAGAAGATGCTAATTTGCTACAATTTTGGTGAAATTAGTTGGCTTGGTAAAGAAGAAAACATAACTAGGGAAGATGTAGTGGCAGTATCACAAGCTTCTGCTTTCATTTGCCAGCTTCCAGGACTGTCAGCTTTGCAGCTCTTGCTTGTTAGAGAATGTGCTTCCTCTGAAGGTCATGAGGGACCATGCTGAAAACCTAACACTATTGCAGTGATAGAGGGCAGCGTTTGTAGGAGACATGTGGAGAGGAATGTTCAGGACTGTTTCGGAAAGGGTGTGGGAAGAAAGGGTATGCATCATAAAAACAAAGCTCTCTTGACTCTGCTTCTCTGGAAGAAACCTGTTCTAAAATGGTAGTCTTATTTTAGAGAGTATCTGGTGTTTACTGTATCATTTGGGTACATACTCAGGTTACTTGCGGAGTAATCTTAAGTGCTTAAAGAAAACATTTCGAATGTGACAACTCTTATGTCTTACTTTTGAGAACAGTCACCTTTCCTCTTGTCTTGGTCAGGAATTGAAGCTGATCAGACTGAGAATTTTGCAACTGGCTCAACTTTTGCTTACTCACGACTACGTTTAGAAAATTAAAGCAGAGCAAGAGTACTTCTGCTTTCTGTCAGCCTTAGTAAATTAAATGCAGTTTCTATTGTATAGTATACATCACGCTAAGAAAGGCTGCTTTAAAATAAATGTTCCTATGGTCAAATAGTAGTAAGTATAAAAACTAAACTTCAGATCCTTTGAAAGCCACCGTCTGGGACTTACAGCATATGGAATCTATTGAAACTGTTTAAACCCTGGAGTACAGGTAAGGGAATGTGTAGGATTAGGTGAAGGAGAAGAGTCTTAAATATCACAAGTAGAAATCGAGTGCTTTACCCCTTGATGAGTGCCTGACACAAATATTTTGTAAAAGCAGTATCTGATGGTGAAATTTGATGCTAGGATTTGCGTGCCCTGCTGTGACAGATGGTCTTTCAACTTTAGGTATTTAGACCAGTACATAGTGCACCAGTTGGTGGTTAAAGCAGCTCAGTCTGGAACAAAAAACATGCAGCCATGCACTTTTTAATGATGTATTAACAATGGTAAACCTAAATAGGCTTTGAGTTAAGATATTTTTCTTTGATTAATATGTGGTTGTGTTATTTTCTTGTTGTTTGTTTGTTTTTATAAGGTGTGCAAACAGATTTGGCTAGGCCTATTTGATGATAGATCATCAGCAATTCCAGACTTCAGGGATCCACAGAAAGTAAAGGAATTTCTACAGGAAAAATATGAAAAGAAAAGATGGTAAGATACATTTAAAATTATAACTGTTGCCTCTATAACAAGAAGTGAAGATGGACTGTTATCCTCCTATTCTTGAGCGTGCTTTCCTTCTTGTGTGCTCTTTGGACTAGATTGCACAGCTGTCTAAAATGATTTCTGGACTTTATTCAGAGTTTCTATAGAAGGCAGAAAAGAAACTACAGAAACTTCTCAGTATGTAGCATGTATTGATGGAACAGAAATGTCTTAAGGGGATGTGAACAACAGTGCGAAGGAGGAGTTTTGCAGGCTTTTATTAAGGGGTGGAAGACACCTGGCTTGTATTAAGTAAGTGCTATAAAATGTTGATGACTTGGAATTGTAGTCCATTTTTTAGAAGATCTGGCATATTTGAATACTGAGTATTTTGTAGACTACTGATAATACTTGTTTTGGGGTCAGTGGTTAATATAGCAAAGCTGAGATCTACTGGTTCTCACACTTTAGTCTCATCAGTGTTAAGCAGAACTTTCCACGTTAAACTTGTGAAAATCATTGCTCTTTTTGAATGTAGGTATGTTCCTCCAGAGCAAGCAAAAGTGGTGGCATCAGTGCATGCATCCATATCGGGGTCTTCTGCTAGTAGTACAAGCAGCACACCTGAGGTGAAGCCACTCAAATCTCTCTTGGGAGAAGCTGCACCTGCACTGCACTTAAACAAGGGCACACCTAGCCAAGTGAGTAATGACAGAGCTGAAAAGCACAGAACTGTTCAGCAGTACTTTTTCTCCTGTAGTAGCAGAATTCTTGCAATTGTAACTGTTACCTAATGATAGGAAGACTAGAGACAACTTCATGTATTCTGTTGAAGTGTTTGCAGATCAAGTTCTAAATTAAGCTTGTTTCTATTGACCAAATTGATTTAATTTTAAAAAATGGTTATTTGCAATAAGCAGAATTTTCTAGTGTGATTGACAGGTTTAATTATGATAGCCTTTTGCTTAAATATCTCTAAAGATTGAGCCTAATGTGATATATCTTAATATTTCTTTTATTATTTGAAAACAATAAAATGCCTGATATAGTTAACCATGAGAGTAGTGAATATGTGGGTGAGAAGTGTGCATGCTTATCATTACATCCCATGCATTTGGTAACTGTCTTAAGTGGTTTCATTTGGTAACTGTCTTAAGTGGTTTTTGAGGAGTGTCTGTATGCTATTATCTAAAGCCAAACAACACTATATACTTAGATTTTTTGGAGGGAAGACGGTTTCTCTTAATCTCTTTTACCTTTAGGATACCAGGCAACTCTTGAACGGACCTCTTTAGAACTCTGCAGCTTGCAGCCTTGCTATGAAATCCCTTAGTTTTTCTCTCCCTACAGTGCATTCTAAAGATTTTTTCAGAATGCAGTGAATAACTATACTCTGGCTTGTAAAATTAAGTTTTATTCCTTGTATTTGTGCAGTATTTGCAGTTTTAAATGCATAATTTTGAAGCTGCTTATATGCTGCTACTTCATTCTTCTAGGCCCTATTAATCCATGGAAATCTGCTGCAAAGTTCCTTTAAAAGCTACCATAGAAGCATAAATAGATTGTCTCCCTTATACTGTGGGAGGAGGGTCTGTGCTGTACCCAGCATTTTAAACTTCAGGAATAAATGGCTTGTTCAAGAAATATGCTTACTCCATCCTTCTAGTATTTTGCAAAAGTCAGTATGATAAAATATCAGCTTTTTTTGTATTAGCTAATCAAAATGTTGTTTGTAGTCTCCTGTTGTAGCTCGATCTCAAGGACAGCAGCAACAAGAAAAGAAACAATTTGACCTCCTCAGTGACCTTGGCTCAGATATCTTTGCTGCTGCTCCGCCCCAGTCAACTGCTACAGCAAATTTTGCTAATTTTGCACACTTCAACAGTCATACAGGTAAGAATTCCGAGCAGTGCATCCCTTTCAAATGTATAAAATGTAGTTTTAATTTTTGTTTACTTTAGTCTAGAATTCCTGAGGTGTATGTAGTTTCTGTGCTTTGAGAATGTTGTATTACTCAAGATTTTCTTTAGATCTTTATAAAGAAAGGTTGAAGACTTAAAGACTGATAATCCTGTTTTGTTAAGTGGGAGCTGCTCTAGCTATTTTCTATGTGTACGGTAACACTGTTTCTGCGTACTACTAGAACTTCAAATTCTTTGTGGGAGAGAGAGTGAGAGGATGAATAACAGAATGTAGGGAGAAGCTGATGTTAGACCTCCAATTTTGTTTCTGAAAATTATTAGGAAAAGTATTAACGAAAAGAAAGCAGATACAGAGGCTTTAAAGGGAGTTCATATACATAGACAATAACTGTCAATTTGTTAAAAGCAACACAAAGGCTTTCCTCTTTTGTTTTGTGTCTATTTGAAAACTGAATACTACCCATG
This sequence comes from Nestor notabilis, assembly GCF_000696875.1. Lineage (NCBI taxonomy): Eukaryota > Metazoa > Chordata > Aves > Psittaciformes > Psittacidae > Nestor > Nestor notabilis. Next base: position 19,548 of record NW_009929737.1, on the reverse strand, counting down.
TGGGTAGCATTCTGCAGTTTCAAGAAGAATAAACAAGTTCAGAGCATATGTACTGACTGAGGATGGGGGTAGGCCTTGTATTCTTAAAGAATGACTTCAGTAAAATATATTGAGCCCTCAGGGTTTATTTTCAGCCAAAGGTCTTGAGCCATAGAAATATGTCCTAAAGAAAAAGTTGATACTGTGGTCACTGAAGTATGTTGTTGCTAACTTGTATTGTAATTGTGGGAAAGTAACTTCGCCTGCCTTGCCTGAATGGGCTTTTCATCTAGTTTTTTCTGAGAGAAACTGATGCTGCTGAGCTAACAAGAGTAAGAGATATTTCCTGTAAATCAGTCCTGAAACTGTTAACAGTTGAGATGAATTGTGATGGAGGGCTCTTAAGGCACACCTGAGGAACCGAGCAAAGTATCAAGGATTTCTCGAAGTTACTTTTTCAAAAAAAGTGAAATAATCTGCTGAATTCAGTATACAGGATGAGAATTGCCATTGCAGTGTATTTTGTAAAATCTTTATAATTAAGATTTCATGTTGGTCATCTTTTTGGAGGTATATTTAACTGGGACAACTTTCACTGACTGGCCAGTGTTACTGAAGAGGCTGCACATACTTAGTTCTTTCTAATAACTTATTCTTTCCAAACTCATTGCTGAATGATTTTTATATTTATATACACTTAATTACTCTTTGTGGGTTTCAGGGATGAAAATTTCATTAAAGCAATATTTCAATACTTTGTTCCAAATCTAGGTAAAATTCCACTGCATCTCAGCTGGTGAACTTTTGAAGACATAAAAAGCAATATGAACACTCATGTAAAAGTATAATCTCATGACAGAGGCTGTTAATTTCTGTTTGAAATAAGTGCTGAAAAATCAAAATTGAGAGGAATACTCAGCTTTACTGATTAGTTTTGTGCTTCAATAAATAACAATTGTGGTCATTCCCATTACTCTGTTCCATAAGTTTTAGAACCCAAAACCAGTTTCAGGGCAGGTAAATCAATTTCTGAAAGATAGTAATCTAAATTCTGAGCATTCGATAGCTGAATGTGTATTGCAGACTAGTTTATCTGAGTGTGTTTTCTGAATTGCTAGGCTAAAACACTTGTAAGGCTTGTTCTTTGTGCACTACCACATGGTAGCATCCACTGAAACTAATAATGAAATGTTATAGACTCTTCCCTTTGAAACAGAAGGAGGGTTGATCAGCTTTGGCAAAAATGAGTTTTAAAGGCTCATTTAAGGAGCTTATAAACCTGTCATTTTTGTTAGTAATCACACTACAGCAGAGGATGAAAGAACTTGCGCTTAGTCTTGCGCTACTTTCTTGGCTTATGGTCCTGTGTTCTTGTTTAGGGCTTGATGACAGGGAATGGACTTCTCTCTGTCCCTTCATGTACTCTATGGTGTAACTAAAGAAATCACTGAAGAGCACCAGCAAATTTAAGGTCTTCCAGTATAAGTTACTGTTTCTGCAGTTAGGGCATATGTTCCTTCCTTCCCCTGCCCCCCTGACTTTTCTAATGTACTGAGCTGTCTCAGGGCATTGTTCCTTGTTGAAAGGGAAACCTGCTGACCTTTTTACTGTCTGTATTTAATTTACAAAGTTCCATAACTTCTGAAAAATTACAAGATTTTTGAGATGATGGAAGATAACTGTTCTCTGTAGTTTACAAGATAAAAATTTTTGGCATGTAACCTTTCTATAAACTAATGGAAGATCTGCATGAAAGATTTAAGAGGCATAGTGACACAGCATAACTCTATCATGGGTAACAAGGGAGAAGGGGCTTTACCCAGAAGAAATACAGGAGTATGACATAGTTTCAGGTTTGTAATTGATATTTAGGTTGTTTTTGGTTTTGCAATGTTTCATGCCTTTCTTCCATCCTAGTGCAAACTTCTCAGAGGAAACTACACAAAGACTGTAGGGGTTGGATTGCATTGCCATGGCTGGTGCTATCATACTTGAGCTAGCTTTAACCAGCTTGCTGTTGTATCTGCAGTCACAACAGCAGTTGTAAATCTATGCCAGTCTGCAATCTGCTGCAGTTCCTTCACTTACTTACAGTGGTTCTTGTGTTTCTGCATGGAGAACTGAATTTTGGAATTGCCAATCTATATATTGTTCAGGTACAGGAAAGTACTGGTCTTTACCTTTGTGCTGCTTTTACGTAGGTTTGAACTTTACAGCATAAAATAAAGCAATATTAACATCTTAATACTCTGCAGAAAAGTATTTACACCTCTACTATTTTAACACTACTTTGTGTCAGCTGATTCAATAAAATTCTTAAAAGTGGCGTGTAATATAATACATTCCAGTTCTTAAACTAGACCCAGAAGATACCCAAGATTCTTGACGTAGTATTCCATTTGTGTGAGTGAAAATGAAAAATTCTGTAAATGCTAGGAGCAACATTTATTTACTCAGTTGTATTTGGTTAACTAAACATTAGTCTCTGAGTAGTCCCTATCCTATTGATGTATCAGGATGAAAACATTAATTAACAAAATCAAAACACTTTGATTTTAAAACAAGGTGCAATAATCTATTCCTCTTAAAAAGCTACTGGTTGAAAATTAAACAAACTGGAATTTGGAGTGAAGTCTGTAGTTTTTCTCTTGAGCACACTTTTAAGGTGAAAATTTTTGGACAGAACTTGCCCAAGACCTTCCTTTCTCATTGGTTGATTATTTATTCCTTCTTACCTTGACTCTCATGCTGTGGTGGGCTGACCTTGACTGGCTGTCAATGTGCCCGTCAAGCTGCTCTCATGTTCTTCCTCCTCAGCAGGATGGGGGGATAAAACATGATGGAAAAAGCTCCTGAGTCAAGGCAAGGGAAATCACTCACCAAATACCATCATGGGCAAACCAGACTTGACTTGGAGAAGATTAACTTAATTTATTGTCAATTAATAATAAAGTAGGATAGTGGAAAAACAAGAACAGAACTGAAACTACCTTTATGCCTTCTTTCCAGGCTCAATTTCACTCCTGATTCTGCTACCTTCTCCTGCTGAGGGAGGTGGGGATGAGGGTTGTAGTCAGTCCATAACTTCTCATCTCTACCATTTCTTTCTCTTCATGCTGTTTCCCTGCTCCATTGTGGGGTCCCTTACCCCCAGTGGGATACAGTCCTTCACACACTTCAAGTGTGGACCCTTCCTGTGGGCTACTATTGTACAAGGACTGCTTTATCATCAGTTGTGTCCATTGGGTACAGTCTTTCAGGCATGGACTGCTCAAGGGTGGGCTCCCCACAGAGTCACAGCTCCTGCCAGAAAACCTGCTGCTGTGTGGCATCTTCTCCATTAGCCACAGCTCCTGCCAGGAGCCTGCTCCAGCATAAGCTTTCCACAGACTCCAGCTTCCTACAGGCCATCTCTGCCTTCTCTAGTGTGGGGTCCTCCCTGGGCTGCAGGTGGATGTCAGCTCCACTGTGGACCTCTGTGGACTGCAGGGGACAGCCTGCTTCACCATGGTCCGCAGCATGGGTTGCAGGGGAATCTCTGCTCTGGGGCCTGGGAGAACTTCCTCCCCTCCTTCACTGACCTTGGTGTCTGCAAGGTTGTTTCTCTCACATTTTTCTCACTCTTCTCTCACTGCTGCTGCTGCACAGTGGTTTTTATACTTTCTTAAATAGGCTATCACAGAGGTGCCATCAGTATTGCTGATGGGCTCAGCTTTGGGCAGCAACAGGTTTGTTTTGGACCCAGCTGAAACTGGCTGTCAGAAGTGGGGGAAGCTTCTGATTACTTCTCACAGGGGCCTCCACTGCAACTCCCTGCCGCCAAAACTGTGCCATGTAAACCCAATATGCATGTACGCTTCTGACAAAAAGTGGTATCGAGTCAAACATTACCCTCTCTCCCAGTATCCCCTGTGAAGGGAAATAGTTGCATTTTCATTTATATTTGCAGCATTGTGGAATACAGTAGTTTGTATAAAAATGTCTCTTTAGCTTATAAATCTGTGGCATAGATGCTTTTTAATAGAAATTAAGTAGAATAATTCAACTTTTTATTAGCATTATCTGGCTTTTAACTAACAGTACTTAAACAATCAGCATAATTTCTTGCTTTTGTATATACTTAATCTGCAAGATCCCTCCAGAATCAACAAATCTTGACCCCAAGATAGGACATTTTGCCATCTGTTACTCTAGAAGGTGTTTTGTGGGCTTTCTTTAGATAGTAACTCATATAGGGGGGTTTGGTTTGCATTTGGTTAAAACCAGGGATTTTTCCTTACTCCTTGCTAATAATAGAATTTCAGATTTCTATAGAGCTTATTAGTTAGGCATGCAATTCCTGTTGAATCTGTAGATGCTCAAATGGTCAGCTGTTTGAAATTGGATGGGTGTTAACTTTAATTTTCTCCTATAGTACGGCATAAAAGGAAGGCAAAACCTGAAATTGTTTGAAATTTCCTTGGATTTTATTTTGTGGATACATTCTGTGAATGCTATCTTCTTGAGACTGGTACTGGTTTTCCACATTTCTGTACTGAATTTTCCAGTGAATTGAGTTTTATAAACATAGCCGAAGCTATTCATGTGGTACCAAACTAAATTCACCCAAGGAAGAAGCACTTTGTATATGATGAATTCAAATTGTCAGTATGTCATAAGAATACCTTCTAATTTTTATTCCCAAAGAAATGTTCAGTTAGTCCACAAATTCTAGTTTTAGAAACTAGTATTTAGAATGATACCTGGTTTGGCCTTTACAGGTATACATCTGGTATTTTGTACTTTTTGGCTGGTTTTCCCTGACCAGCCACCACTGCAAGCACTCTAGGGTTAAGCTGAAGTGGACTTTTGGATCATGCAGTTGTGAAGAATAGCATGTGTGAGGAGAGAAGTAGTATTAAGTGGTACAGCTCTGTGAAGGTGATTTGTGAAAGCTTGTTCAAAGACCACTTTCAATTGTAGAATATCATGTATAATTTTTTTCATGTAGAAAGAAATTGCAAGGTAGGACATAACCCTTGGAGGCTATCATGACCATGAATTCACTTAATACATCTGTTTGTGTGTTTATTTCCCATATCCATTAACATGTTTTGTTCCTTTGCAATTTACAGCGCAGAACTCTGCAAATGCAGGTTTTGCAAACTTTGATGCATTTGGACAGTCTAATGGCTCGAGTAATTTTGGAGGTTTCCCCACAGCAAGGCAGTCTTTTCAGCCCCAAAATACAGGTAGAACTCCTAGCACTTTTGATTAATACTTAATTGAAATAATCCTTACCTTTATGTTGGAAGGTACTTAAGTTGAGTTTTCTTGCATCTGCCTGCTTTAATGCAATCAATCAATCTGAAGCTCTGGGGAAACTCAAAATGAATTCCTTCTGTTTGGTGTTGATTTTATTTTCCCCACCCATCCACCCAATGCTGCTCAGAAGTCTGATTTTTGGTGCTATGTGTTTGTTAGCTCTACACCTGAAATAACTATGGAATGACTAAACCACACTGCTTTTGATAAATACTGAATTGACTCTATCTTGTAAGAGAAGTGTTTCAGTGGACCCAAAAGTACATCACAGTACCAAAAAAAGTGTGTACCTATGTGTAAGTATAATATATGCACACACTTCAATATGTTTGGCTTCATGTGTAGAGCCTATTGCTAAGATTCATTTTGCTTTCCTTTAATTTGATCATGCTTTAGAACTTCTGCTTGAGCTTACACTTGCTGTTTGTCTAGATCTTTGGCTGACTGACTTTCTTTTCCTTTTTTTTTTTTTTTTTTCTTTTCCTTCTTTTGAGTGTGGTGTTGTTTTAAACTTTCTTTCAAATTTTCTTTCTCCCTTCTTATGTTAACTTTAACCCACACACAATTTCTGGCTCTCCAGCGTTCAGAACGCTTTCATCTAGCTGCAGTTTTGGTGAATTTACTTCAGCTTTTCCTCTCCAGGCTGTACACAGTAAGTTCCACGCAGTGGAAAACTCAGCTTGCTTCCTTTTATCCCATTATAGTATAGCTTTTTCATTCATAATGTTGCATATATTTTAACTTGTTGATTATGCTATTAAAGTTGTGTGTTCTGCAGTATGAGTGGAATCCTCAACAACTGTTATAAAATGTGATACACTTAATGGAACAACTTAATGAAACTTACGTGACCTGTCCAGATCAAATTGTCTGGACACCGAAGAGACAGAACCTCATAGTTTCATATTGAACTGAAGTTCAGCTGTGTGGGCCTAAACCAGATTTTTAAACTTGATTTATGTATCTTCGATGTCAGTGGAGACTTGGTGTAAAAAGAGCTGTGTTGTGTCTTCCCCATCCCCTCTTTCCAAACTCTCTCTTTAATCCTTGGCATGAAATCATACTCTTTCTGGACTTCTAGGCACTGGTTTTTTTGCTTAGAATGATGGCTGACATCTGAAATGGTTAAACATTTTACCATAAAGTAAATGCAAATAGTAGGTATTCATTAGACACATGACAGGAAAATGAAGCTTCTGCATTTTGAGTATTAAAGATTCAGGCAAATGCACTTTTTTCCCCCTAACAAAATACTATTGTTGAAATTACTTTTAGCAGCTAATAAACAGTATATAGTTTTCCCAGATCAAATTATGATTGTGTTTTAAGCTCTTTGGGGCTTTTTTGCTCCTGATCTGCAGACTGATAAATATAAAAGATTTTTTTTCTGATGACCTGATGCAACTTTGAAAGAAATGGGAAAGGGTTATACGTGTGGGGTGGGGAAGTGCTGCCTCGTGCAACCAGAAAGAGGTGGGATTATTGTGCCTTCAGTTATAGCTGAAAAAGCTTTCTCTAGCTTTGGAGTGTTGATCATGTTTAACTTAATTTGTTACAGGTGGAAGTGCTGGATCAGTGAATGCTAACTTTGCTCACTTTGATAACTTCCCCAAATCCCCCAGTGCTGATTTTGGAGCCTTCAATGATTCTCAGAGCAACACAACAGCAACTGCAGCCAGTAAAGCTGCAGTGAATAAACTGAATCTACAGTCAGCTGACAAATATGCAGCTCTTGCTAATTTAGATAATATCTTCAGCGCAGGGCAAGGTATTGAATTCTATTATTTGATGTGCTTATTCTATATCTGTATATATACCACAGGGATGGCTGTGCTTGTCAAAATAGTAACTGTATTTCAAAATGTCCTATCTTCAAGCTGTCAGTCGAATTTCTTGTCAGTGAACCCTTAATGTGCAAGATCTAAGTTTTAAGACTAACATTTCCTCCAAAAGTCTGCATCAGAAAGTCTGCTCTTTGTGAACCTAAGTGGAAATATCTAAATAATTATTACTGCAATGATGAAAATATATAAAAATATATTTTTTATATTTGTGTTATAGTTTACGTAGTGAAGGCTCTTGAATGGAGAGCTACAGTTGTTGCAGAGAACTGCCAGAGTAGCTTTCTTACATCTCTGCCATAAAAAGACTTTGCTTTAAGTTTTTTATAAAATAGCAGTGATTTTTAAGTGAGGATTTAGTGATTTTTAAGGAGGAAAACCCCCTAGTTATTCTATAACTTTTTTCCTTCTCAGATGGTGTATAAAAAAAAATGTGTTGGTTTGCAATGTAGAGCTTTTTTCTGAAATGGATTATTTGAGGGTATGTGTTTTATCAAATTTTCCAGTTGAAGATGATGGTAGCATTGAGTTAATATTTTCCAGGCAAACCAGGGGCTCTGGAGCTGCAGAGTATCTATAGAAGCAAATAGCTAATGGCTGGGTATATATGTTTTTTTCTCTGTATGCCTCAGAGCATATTTAATTTAGAAGTCTGAAACTTAAACTCTCCATGAACTTTCATTTTGTTTTCAATGTTGGCAGGGCAAAAAGTGAAAGTCTCTTCATTACTTCTAATCTGGTTTCTTTCTTTCTAGGTGGTAGTGAGCAAGGAAGTGGCTTCAGTACAGTAGTGTCAGCATCAGGAGGTCCTGCGTTGTCAGCCCCAAATCAGTCAAGTGCATCTTCAGACAAGTATGCGGCTCTAGCAGAATTAGACAGTGTGTTCAGCTCCACAGCAACCTCTAGTAACGCATATACTTCCACCAGTAAAGTTAGCAGGTACTTTGTTAGAAGTAGCTGACTTTCTGTGTTGATTTCAGCAATATGCAGAGAAGTAACTCGGAGTTGTTTCTTGATTCTGTTACTTCTTACCTAAACAGGGAAATGTTGAATGAGTTTAGAGGTACTTCTGAAACTGTCCCCTGTGTTTTAAATAATAGCAGTTCTGTTTGATAGAATAAGAATACTTTCTGTCAGCAGGATGTTCTCTGCACTTTTCTAGTCATTACATGGTAAATCTGTTGGACGATAATGCTTTCCTGTACAGGTTGCATCCATACTGAAAATCATAGCATCATCCCTGGCAAAAGAATCATTCAACTATTTATAATGTAAATGGTGCCACCGCTTGTTTTTTTAGATCATTAAAGTAATAAATACCAAATGCCTGTTAGAGCTCCATTTGGTATTGCCAGTGCCCCATAAACCTCTGCTTTGCAACCTTTCTGCTGGTGGCCTCTGTTCAATACTTTGTCCTGCTTTTGGTAGAGATGACTTTTCATTGCTCAGCAGTAGTTATAGTCTCTAACCCTGGCAGCAGGGGCTCAGTTCTGTGCACCAGTGAATTATGTTGCAGTTTGCAAACTGCGCAGAAGCATTCCTTTTCTTTTATATGCCAACAATAATTGTAAATTGTATTTAATTGTTAAACAAGCAATTCTGACATCACTGAATGTATGAATTATTTTCAGCAATGCTTTTGGAACAGTACCTGTGGCTGCTACTGCACAGACACAGCCTGCGTCTTCGAGTGTGCCTGCTCCATTTGGAGGTATATAAGTGTTACTAACACCTTTTGTGGGCTGTTAGCAAACGAAACATCTTACTAATTTTTAGTTGGTAGTGCTATACTTTGACACAAGTGATAGTGCAGTTAGTAAAGGATGCCAAAAGAAGTATGGCTGTTATGATGCTTTTCAAATTAAGCATTTTATTATCAATTCCTAGTTTTTTCATGTAATTTTAGATATGTATCTCTGTATAAAAGCTGTATAAACTTAATGTATTGAGTTAGATTGGCTATTTTTAAGACTTTATTAAATAAATTGTCTTTAATCTTTCAGCAACACCTTCCACAAATCCATTTGTAGCTGCCCCTGTTGCCCCAGTGGTACCTTCAACAAATCCATTCCAGACCAATAGCCGAGGAGCAACAGGTTAGGAAAAAAGACCCTAACTGTTTGAGAACCTGTCTTTCAAGACTTGCATTGATTCTTTTTTTCTTTTTTCATAGCTGGATAACTTGTTTCTGAGCATTTTTCTGTATTATCTATCTCTAGTCTGTGTGTTGCGTGTTTGTTCAATGTAGAGTACAATACTTATGAATAGGCTGCAGAAATCAACTTTTTTTTTCTTTATATAAGTGTTTTTTTAAATTGGGCATAGGATGTTATTTTTCTGTTTCAAAAGGTGGCCATGCTGTTTAAGATCTACCAAACCTATTTGCATCTGTGTATTACTGCTTGGGTGCCTTCTAAGACTATAACCTTGGCTTTGACGCATGCTTCATAGGAGGTTGTTCTGAAATTGGGAATCTTGAAAGCCTTGCTTTGTTTCAAAGTCCTTAAAGCTCTCAAAACTAGTGAGCTGGAGCTAAAACCGGGAGAGTCATGGCTTTTGGGCTCTTCACCAGTCTGTTTATTCAGTACATTGGTGTCCTTTATTTTTCTGTCTTGTGACAGTAAAACATGTTTAAATATAATCTTTACACTCATGAATTAATATAATTCATGAGTATAATTCTTGGGAGGATTCTGTAGAATCATAATCTGTAGACAAACTCTGAAATGCTTTATAAAAAAGCGAACTTGTGCTTTTCTTTAAAAAGCTGAACTTGGATTTAGATGACTGCTAGGTTATCCTAATTTTCCTCTTCAAAGGCACAGCCAAATGTTGGCACTTCTGTCTATTAACTGGACTTCCATAGTTGTAAGTCTGCTGATGTATGCATTTTAACAATGAGTTGTGCTTTGCATAGGTTGAATTTAACTGATCAGGCAGAGGTAAAACCAAATTACGCAAATTCCTGTTTTCTGCTAAAATTAATTCTGTTTCAGTGCCTTTTGAGATATTATGCAGTTAAACTTGTTCAGCTGTTTCATTTCCCAAATACCTTTTTCCTTATTTTAATCTCATTCCTAACTGTACTGATTTAGATCATAGTAAAGAACTTGTAGCCTCTTTAGATGAATTTGCTTGAATATGGCAACTCTCTCCTTCCACCTTGTAAACTGCTACCCCTGGCTTGCCAGAAGTTCTAACCTTTTGGCAGCTATACTGATGTTAGGTACTGGCTTACAGAGATAGTGACTTATGAGTAAAAATAATTTTCTACCCTTTCATTGTAAGGTGTAAATTTGTCTTTTTATGCTGAGCTTTCTTTCTACATGAACTTTGCTATTTATTACATGGGAGATCTGTTTTGTAGTGTTTGTTTCTAATGGTTTTCCTAGCTTAATCTATTGCTAGTCATGCTATAGATGAATTGTTTGGTACATATATGTGTGTATATTTCTATATGTAACTAAGAAATGACTGTTCAAGAGTGTATAAATGATTTGACATTGTCTGGTCTCTTTGTGGCTTCCATAAGGCCTCTCGGGAGCAATGCACTCTCACATATTTCCTCAGGCTCATTTTGGTAGGTGGCCACATTTGGTATCAAATTTCTTGTGGCTAATTGTTCTTGCTTGTAATAGCTTATTGATAGCTATCTGGTTCTCTGCACGTGGAATTTTGGAAGACGACCTGTTTTTGAAAAATGGAATGGGTGTGGGTATTTGGCAACTGGGTAAAGGGAGAGAAGACCATACATAGACATCCTATTAAGCAACTAAAACAAAACCATTATTAATATCCTTGATATCCTCCATGGTCACAATGTAATGCTAGCAAGTTAAGTGATTCAAGTTTCTACCAGCAACAGCTTGATGCCTTTTGGGATATCCCAAGTCACTGCTTATTTTATTGTGCTT
>NW_009929737.1:0-8483 GCF_000696875.1 Nestor notabilis | reverse complement strand
TAGCTTCTCTGCTAACTAACTTGAATAATGTTAGTACATTAGTTTTGCATGTACTTTGTCAACAGCTTATGTATAATATCTTGCCCTTGAATACATCTGGGGTAAATTTTTCAACTGATAGATAAGCTGTATTAGTTTAATACCTGTTTTTGTGGTTTGTTTTGGGGCTTTTTGTTATTTCTTTTTGTTTGTTTGTTTTTTTTTTTTTTTTCTAAAAAAGTTGAGCTTGTGTAAAATCTAACTTGCATCACTAAAAAAAAAAAGTCCTGTCTAATGTTTAATGAGAATAAAATGCTTGGTGTTTGTACCAAAAAACCCTCTTCTTTGCACTTCTCCTTTCAAGAATAACTCCCAAAAGACTGAATAATGGTTTTGTTAGCACGTTTTCGCACTTGATGTGAAGGCATGTGCCACTGCATATGAGCTGTGTGTACTTTACTTGAAATGTTTAGCAGAGAATCAGATGAAGAGTTTGTTTCTTGGGTTTTTTTGGTTTTTTTTTTGTTTGAAGTCTTACCTCAACAGTAAGAGTGTTTGCAAACGGAACTGTGTGTGCAAATGATGTGCATGGTGAGAATTTCCTAAGAAATGAGGATGGGATGAGGAGAGAGGGGATGCATGTATCCCTTATGACTTTTTTTTTTTTTTTCTTCTTCCTACATTTGTAACTTCCTGTAATGCAACTTGAAGTAGGAAGTTCCTTTCATGCTTTTCTCAGAAGGAGAAAACCAGAGGGGCTTATGCTGCCTGAAAGTGCTTGCTTCTGATACGTACAGGCTTTTACCAGGAAAACTCTGGGGGGAAGTGTATGATAATGCAGACAACATAAAAAATAATTCCGTTTCAGAAGGTATATCTGGATGTGCTGGATCTAGCAAGTCTTAAATGATTCCATTTTTAAAGTACAGAAGTAAATTATGCACCTAGTTGGTGATGATCCAAGCTAACAGATCAGTTCAGTGGCTGTTAAAGTTGAACCTAACTTTTTGTATGGTCACTGAGGCATTAGGAAGCTTTTCCTAACATGACATTATAGTAATTTGTCTCATGGAAAAAAAGTGATTTCTTGCAAATAATTGAATGTTATTTTTTGCCTACCAGCAGCAACATTTGGTACTGCATCTGTGAGCATGCCTGCAGGATTTGGAACTCCTGCTTCCTACAGTCTTCTTCCTACTAGTCTTAGCGGCAACTTCCAGCAGCCCACGTTCCCAACCCAGGCAGCTTTCTCTCAACAGACTGCTTTTGCTCAGCAGCCAAATGGTAGGTCGAACATATTAGATGATGTTGTTTAAATCTGAAGCATGGAGAAAATGATTTGTCTGTAAGTTAGCAAAAATGGGTGCATCTTTATTTCTATGTGAACTTGATAACCTTGATGAGGGGTTCCCACACTATGTTTTGGCTCTTTGTTGAGCTTTCTGACTTGGCTGTGTGCAATGACGTAACTGAAATTTTATCCTAATCTGATACTAAAATTATAAGTATTCCTAGGCTTAGAAGGGGTTTTATGCAAGCTGAATTGCTTTGCCTTCAGTTTTGGAGTTTCTGCAACTGGTTATAACACTTTCTCTAACTTCATAGAACACAGGCAAGAGAAAATTAGAAAGTTTTTTTGTTTCTTTGTTTATTGTTTTGGGGGTTGTTTTTTTTTTTTTTTTTTTTTTTTTTAATTGATAAAATAACATTGAAAAAAGTGCATGTGTAGAAATTGGGAATTGATCAGTTCCGAGCAGTTGAAAACAAACAAAAAGCCCGGCTGTATTTTTCCTTATACTTGGATTCCTGACAGTGTTTAAGTAGGATCAATCCTGCTGACTGTGCAGGCCAAGCTTCCACTTATTTTTGTGTGGGAGCTGCAGCAAAGAACTCTTTGAAGATTGGTTACTAGTTTTAATGTTTTTCACTTGTCTTTCCAAGGAGCAGGTTTTGCTGCATTTGGACAGGCAAAGCCTCTAGTAACTTCTTTTGGACAAGTTGCAGCTGTTGGAGTACCTAGTAACCCTTTTATGGTGAGTTGTTGTATGATATTAAGTTCTGTCTGAAAAGGCATAATGTGTAACAGGTCAATTAGACATACAAAAATTTGGGGTTTGTGGTTTGGGGTTTTTTTTTGGGGGGGTATGGTGTTTTGTTTTTTTTGGGGGGGTTTTTTTGGGTGTGGTGTGTTTTTTGTTTTTTGGTTTTTTTTTCTTCTTCAAATAAGGAAGGTAGCACATGAATCTCATACATGCAATTCAGTATGATGGTGGCATGGTGTTTGTAAGGCTATTCAGATCAAAGTAGAGGTACTTGTGTAACTTCCTCTTACAGTAGTGTAATTTGAGAAGTACTGGGGGAAAAAGACTTCACCATAAGAGAAATATGTCCTAATAGGGTGTTTTCTTTTTCATGTATCTTGCATTAATGATTTACAATCTGAAAACAAAAATCTTGAATATTCATCTTATTTTTCTTCTTTTATTCCCCCCCAAGGCTGGTGCACCAACAGGACAGTTTCCAACAGGAAGCCCATCAACCAATCCTTTCTTATAGCCTTATAGACACTTTACCCAAAAGAACTCTTATGTGGTCACATAACATCTCTGCGCCTCTTGCACTGTTGTCTTGTTTCACTGATATTAGCTTTAAACACAAAAGAAGTCTTTAAGAAGTAAAAATAAAAGCCTGCATTGTGTACCTTTAAGAAAATGAAAAATATTAATAAAAAAAACCCAAACAAAAGCAAAAGACCACCACAAAAGCCACAAAACCCCCCAAGAAAATCAACCCCCCCACCAGGTAATAACGTGCAAAACAGAGGGCTGTGGTAACATCCTTGGACCTGTGAGCTGGCAGGTAAAAAGTAGCGGTATCATGTATATTAAAATTGGCTAATAAGTTATTGCAGATACCACATTCATTATGCTGCAGTACTGTACATATTTTTCTTAGAAAATAGCTATTTGTGCATATCAGTATTTGTAACTTTAACACATTGTTATGTGAAAAATGTTACTGGGGAATAGATCAGCCACTTAAGGTGCTGTTGTATCTCTTGGAATGAATGAGCTACATCGTTTTAACCATTGGTATTGGAAGTCATGAAGTTAAATTGAAGGTTTGTTCATTTCTCAATGTTTTCCTTTCCTAAGAGCTCTTCTATTTATACATGCCTAAATCTCTAATGTTAGAGGGATACCTGTCTGCATAATAAAGCTGATCATGTTTTGCTACAGTTTGCAGGTGAAAAAAATAAATATTAGAAAAAAAACCCCCTGTGTAGAATTATTTCTGTGGAGTAACATTTTAATGGATTAAAATATACTTACTGTGAGTCTTTTACACAGCGAAATTATCAAAAGCAAAATGCTTAAAGGTGAGTTAAGCTTAAAATTTTCACATGCCTCACTCTAGATGTTTCTTTGTGCCCTTGTGATTAAGCTTGCTGTTCTAGCTCAAGTGAAGTGACATCAAACAGGAAACCGTTAACTGAACTTGGATTATTTTGACAGAATAACTCTGTAATGAAGGACACCGAAAGCACTGAGGAGGGTAGTTACTTGAGAAATGGCTAGCTGAAAAAGACACATACTTATGTGTAGCTAATGATAGTCTTTGAGCAAGACTTAGTTGTGATCACAACAGTGTGTATAATTGCAGGCCAAGGTACCACAGCTGTAACAGCATTCTTTTTATTAAAAATTGATATAAGTAATACCTCCTGTGGAATATTAAATTGATTCTTTTTTTATTTACTGGAATATTTCCTGCCATACTAGCATGCAATTTGTAGACAGGGAAGAAATGTCTGGCATGTCTACTCTGTAACAGTAGTAAGGTTCAAGAAAAATACAACTCTGCATCAGATTAGTTGGTGATGGTGTTTTCAACTCGAATAACTTGGCTTAGTCAAGTGTAATACTGAAACTAAGCAAATAATGTAAGTATATAATGAAGACATCAACTGCAAGCTTAAAGGTTTCTGGCTACTGGAGAATAAAATCATAACACCTTTCAAGATAACAGGAATAAAAGAGATCAGATTGATTTTTGAGAAAAGGATGTGTAAGGCCATTAGAGGTAAACTCTTGAAGGTAAGATGTTTTTCCTTATAATTGACTGCCTGATTCGTAGGTCTGCTTATTTCTAGGGGAGCTGAAAGACTTGACCGGTGCTTGTAAAAACCCCTCTTATGCCAGTGCTTTTGGCTGCTGTTGCCTGTCTATGGGAAGGTAGTAGTTCCTCTATGTGTGTGTATATATATATGTACATATATATGCTTAAAGTAGCATTTCTTACTTGAAGTCTGAGTTATTTTTTTTTCTCCTTCTGATGAGGAGTGCTGGTTAGAGTATGGTAAGCATGCATGGCATGTAGCTTTAGATTATGCTGCAGAAATAGTAGAATACCTTATTTTTTGTAACTAGCTTGAATGCAAATAAAAGGCTGGCAACTTTTATTATACACAACTGCGTCTGTTTAATATATGTTCACTGATTTTGTCAAGCTCCAGACAAGTAGCTGAAGATCTTAACTTGTTTTAAGTCTCCTTTGTATTGAGCAGAAACTGATACCATAGCTGTTTTGTTGATTGCATTTTGAAATAGCTATTTTTACAAAGTTAATTCTTTGCCTGTGATTGTGTTTTGTCTTTGAAACCTCTGCAGTTGGTTACACAATTGCTCATGCAACTAGAATCGTTGCCTAAAAGCTACTTTCACTAGCTTTTCAGTATCCTCTTCAGTTTTAGAATCAAAGTATTTAACTTTAGCCCTTGTACAGAAGTTAATTTGGAGACCACCTAGATTAATATTTTCAATCCTATTATGTCAGCTTTTATGCGTGTAAGACAATGTTGTAAGGGGTACATCCTGAGTTCTACAAGGCAGACGTGATGCCCAGGTACTGCAGTCGAAAGTTATTTAATGGCTGCAAATTCCCGAGCACCTTGTTGAAACAAATGCTAAGGCAAGAAATTGGTTTGGAAAGGACCAGATTTAGTCAGAATTCCTGAAATAGAACTGCGAATATGATGCAAGTATTCTGCTCTTCTGAAGGGAAAACTTACTGGGGCATAAAGGCAATCTCAAGCAGCTTTTAAAATTATGTTTTTAAAGGTATTAATGATTTTTACTTTCTTGTGAGCTGAATTTGGGGAAACATCAATTTATTTCTCACTCTTGGCAGATGTGTAAGTCATGGTAGAGGGACACAATGTAATTTGCTGCTGTCTGATACAGTTGACTCCAAAGTGGACATTATTGAATGCAGTAGGAAAAACATTACCTAATTAGCTATAGTTATATCTAAACTTCTAGTTGTGTTATTTAAGACTGCCTTGTATAGAAATTGAAATGTTTCCCCATGGTGTAAAATCTAGCTTAGGAGGGGTTTTGCTTCTAAAGGTAAGTGTGTGTTGGTCATGGCAGTTATCAGACATGATTAATACATATGCTTATTGGGACAGACACTAAAAAGGAAGGTTAATGTTTCGTGTATGTACATCCCCAACAAAGTCACAATACAGCTGTCACTGCATCAGTAGCAGTTCATCTGTACTTAGTGACATGTTTTCCTTACAGTCTTGTAACTTCACATGTCTGAGTGCATTGTCTCTGTGCAATCCGAAATGACTGCTATTTGGCTGTAAACTGAAGTGGCAGTATTGCTATGCTATATAATGTTGCAGTGATCCACCTTGGAACAGACAGAAATAGGATATTTTGGAAAAACAACTGTTTTATTGCTATTTATGAACTTGCTTTAAAAATGCATGTTACAACTTCCAGTTGAAAATTTAGATGATGCAGCCTTCTGCGCTGTAGCTTGCAACTGTTCTTTTTGTCTCTGTTGTTAATGATCAATGCTTTCACCAACCACATTGGTATTTCTGCAGTTGAGGGAGATCATGGTGTATATGCTTCTGATTAGGAAAATTCCAGCTATGAATGTGAAGTAGCTGCCATAAATGAGAAACTGGGAGATGGAGGTGGGGAAGAAAGAGGAAGAAGAGTTAAAAACTGCTTCTACTGTTAGGTAGCAACTTAGGAGTGTCCCTCTGCTGCTGCCTTCCCTTCTGTGCTACCCACACCCCAAAATCACCCCATCTTGAAAGGATTCAAGAAGTCTGGCTTCTTGAATTCATACTGTGGGAAGTCTTTGTCTGTAAAAGGAGGAGAGTAGGATAATGTATTATGTGCTTCTGCTCCCCACCTCAGTTAAGGGAAAGGAGGACAGCTACCCTGCACTTCCTGGCTCTTCTCTGAAAAGATGAAAGCTAAAGATTTGGACCTCATTCTGTATGCAAGTTTAAACTAAATCAAGAAAGTCGGTGGGGAATTGTGAGATCAGTAACTTTTCAGAATTACAGTAACTTAAAGGTGCATCCAGTGAAAGTAACGAGTTAGCCTGGTGGTAGACTTGTGGGTGGCCTTTCAGCTTGCTTCCTGCTTCTGTTAGGGTATTTGACAATGAATTTGTGAGTGGTAGGTCTTTAAAGAAATAAATAGAACAAAACAAAACCAACAAAATTGAGCAATAGGTGGTAGTCGTTCCCTTCTGCTCCATGAAAATGCTCTTAAAATTATTAGAGAAAAGCAAAATCGGCAGGACTAGAGGACAAGTAGTTTGTACTAGCTGCTGCCAGTTCACTTCAGGTGAACGTGTTTTTCAAGTGAGTAACTGTCCTAAGCTAGCACATTACCCAGTATGTTCCCAAAGGCTAATCTTGGAGTAGAACACTCTTTTGGAGGAAGGTAGAGGGACTGAGAGCAGTGCAAGTAATGTAGCTTACCTGGGTGCTGATATTGAGTCCCAGACCTTTTGAATCTACTACAACAACAGTTAAAATTGTCTGAATCACCAGGGCAACAAAGTTATTGAAGCCAAACATCAAAGCATAACGCTCCATGCTTAGATTGACAGCAATCTGAAACCTGAAAATGAATGTGCAGGTTAACAAAACCATGGAGAACAAGGATGTTTGCAATTTTACATATGAGAGGAAGTTTGGGAATAATATGGTGTGCACAGTGGATTCTTCAAAGGAATAGCCAAAGCCTTGGCTATAAAGCTTCAACAGCACCATTTTGGCAGAAATCCCTTGTTTTTCTGGCTTTGGTGCTTTTGTGCATCCTACTTCTCTTGAGTGGATATTTTTGTTAAGGACTCGTTTATGCTCATTTGATCATTTAGAGAGTAATTGTACATAGATCATTAAAAAAATAGATGCAGAATAAGATTTTCTGACTTGGAATAACCTACTGTAATAGGTCATAATTTTAAGCACAGTTTTATATAAGCTAGAAATATGTGCTGTTGTCATGATCTATTTAAAAAACTTATTTCTAGGAAAGCTTTCAGTAAAATTTTGATAAATTTAAAACTGTGACACTGATTTAAATAAATTTAATTAGAACAGTTGTGTATTATACTTACGTTGCTATTGTTATAAGGAGCATATAGCATGCTTTAAAGACAAGGTAACCAGCGTAACATGCCCAGATGTTGTCAGTAAAGTGCATGAGAAACAGAGAACCAGCATCCATTGCAGAGAAAATTCCCAAAGCCAGTTCTCCAGAAAGATCCCAGTTTACTTTGGCATATCCAACTGCCATGGATGTTGCTGAACCTAAAAATTTAAAAAGTAGTAACTAGAACTCTGAAATTTTATCCTTCTAAAAAAAAGCCATTGCATAACTGTGTAAATGGATCATACCAGGAGCTCTGATAACTGTTGCAATGGGCTTTGATAATGGTGTGGTTTATGTTTTCTGCTAGTGGTGTGGGAGTCTTCTGTTGGTTGGGTGGTTTTCTCCTTGCTTACAGAGCCTGCACAAACTGAAGTCCTCTGAGAAAAGTGCCTCATGCCTAAGGCTGTGGGGGCAGCAGTGTACAGTCTATTGTTACTCCATTTTTTCACAACTGTGAGCAGAGAGAACAACGATCCTACCAAGCATTTTCTGCCAAAATATAAATGGACTTTTTCATTCACGTAAAGATCTTTATGAAAAGAAAATCTGTTGCACTCCTTCATGCTTGTTTTTTTTATTTTTTTTAAATGAAAGCATCATTTCAGTTTCAGGGAAAAAAAATCTTATGAACTTCATTTGTCAGTGCCTTATTGACGTTCGCGTATAGTAAAAAAACTTGAGTGCAATATGGTATAAACAAACTCCAGGGCTTTGCTTGTGTGTTTGGTTCTGCATGGGGTTTTTTTTTTTTGTTTTGCTTTTGGTTGGCTGTGTGTTTGTGGTTTGTGGGTTTTTTTGTTTTGTTGGATTTTTTTGTAATCTCTGCTTTCCCAGCATCTCCCATCCAGAGGCATTGATCAGGAGACAGATGCAGTCACAGATTATTCACTTCTTAAGGAGCACTGATCCTGTAGTTATCTTTAATCCACAGTCTAAACAGACCATCTAGAGCAAAGGAGCTGTTAAAATGCTCTTTATAATTCTTAAACCACCTGTCCTAAAGTATATTTGAGGGAGGAATATGAAAGG
>NW_009929736.1:0-59430 GCF_000696875.1 Nestor notabilis | reverse complement strand
TATATATATATATATTTTAAAATGTGACTACGTAGCATTAGTAACTCTGTAAGTTCACAGTTTCACTCATGAGAAAAAGAAGGTTTGGTGTTAGATAAGCAATTACATTTCTTCTTTGAAAATCCCCTGAATTATATCTAGGTTTCTTTATTGGTATTCACCCAGTGGTATCTTCTCCCAGATACAGGCTGGTGGAAATTGTTTCCAAGAAATCTATTCTGACTCTACTGAATTTTTGCTTTTGCATTTGTTCTTCTGCCTGAAAAGAGCAGTCTCAAGAGGTTGGAAGGTGCCATACATTTCCAGTATTTTTCATTTGGATAATAATTTTTGAGAACATTATTACACGAGTGTTCTGTCATACGATTTCAGGCTTTTTGTTTTCTAGTGAGATCGCTGAGGCATGCTGTTACCCATACGCAATTCAAGGCTACATACTGACTTTGATCTGCATTCAATTCTGTAAACTGCAAGCTGAAAACACTCCTATATACAATATTTCTCATTTAGTGAAATTATACTGTCACAGTACTGATACTTTAAAAAAAACCCAGTTGTTTACATTGAACTGAAACCATGCTCAAATACTTTTACTGTGGGAAAGGCTAGAGAAGTAGATCAGCATTTTAACTCCTCAGTACTATTGGCTTACTGTTGGCTTACTATTACTATTGGCAGTTCCAGTTCCATGTATTCCTGGACTTTAACATCAGAATTTTAATTCTTGCTCCCCAGCTTCCTAGAGTCATGGAGAAGACTCCTCAAGAGCTGATATATCAGTAAAGACTGATACTATGATTTGGAAAGCTCCTTGAGCTGCTGTTCATCGTGACAGTTTCTTTCTAAACATTCTGGGATTTGTTTTCAAATGTGAATCAAGAAGAAGTGCAATTCTGAAATCAGCATGGTTAAATTGCCTAATTAAATATGATAAGAGGTTTTAGTTTTCAGTTGTTGACTAGACTCCTGTAGAGTGATAAAGGCATGGTTTAATTGCACATTAAGTGAGTTGTGGATGAAAAAGACAGACGTGGAATGGGATTCAGTGAAGTGTAGATATTGAGGCTCCCATTTAAATTCTACAGAGAGAAGCAGACCCTCGCAGGGAGTGATTTCTCGCATCCTTAAAGTACCTAAAGTATATGGGTAAATTAATAATTTTCTGAAAGTTTCTGGCTTTAAAGAGAGCCTACATGTGACTGTCTGAGGACAGAAATGCTGGTAAGGATAAGTCTAGCATGTAGAAGGCACTCATACTCCTTCCAAAAAAAGTCTTCATTGAAAAAAGGAGTGCAGTGAAGCACAGGTATATTTAGTGTACCATGCACAGAGTCTGCATAGGCAAACAGCACACTGGATAAATATGACATTCCTGAATGACATGGCTTGATGGAGAAGAAAAACGTGTCCCCAGAAATGTCAGCCTTAGTAAAGAATGGCATGGCTGTTCTGTAGTTCCTGTGATTTTTTATTTCTTAGTAATAAATCTAATAAAAATAAATCTGAAAAGAGTTGTGTTTGGGGTTTTTTTAATTTGATCAGTATCCAGGTCTTAGAAAGTTTAAATGCTTTAATGATTCTAATGCTGATGAGCACAAGAAATAACTGATCCCACTTTGTGGAGAATCAAAGATAAAATGTCAATAAAGGAAACCAAAAATTCCTGCAGTTTCTCACTTACAACATATTTTCAAATAAATTGAAACATTTTCTTCACTTTGTGGTTACAAAAGGACATGATTCTTTGACCTTCATTAAGAGTAAACTGTCCTGATGGCAAAGTGGGCTTTCTGCTTTTCTGGTAGAGTAACAAGAGGAATTTGGTGATGCTGTAACAGTAGAAATGCCGAGAGAAAAATATTATTAGTTCACTTAGACTTTCCTATGTATTATTATATCACCATTTCTTATGGACTTACATAAACCATAGACTGATTTAAACTGAAGACACTGGGGGAACAGAACAATGATGCAGGAGGAGGCTGTTGGATGCAGAAAATAAATACTGAAAACGCAGAACAGTTGTTTTTTTTTCTCCGAGATGATAAACTGAAATGTTCTTTTCAAGAATAATAGCTAAAACCAGTGCATACTGAAGTGTGGATTTATACTGCAGTTATCCCTGTAAATGATTATTTTTTAACAGTCTGGTGTAAACCTACATTAGAATTAGGTAGATACAGGTAAACGGTAGACATGATTATCGCAAACACCAATTAGGTTAGAAATAAAAGTTAATAAAACCTTCCTGGTTATGTTCTTACAATCTGCATTTTTCAGTAGCTTCAGTTCTGAGATAGAGTGCTGAAGACAAACTGTATTAATCAGAGCAAAAGACTGCCTTTATAGAAAGCTGAAGGTTTCCAGATACAAGTCAAAGGTGTTCTGTTATTGTTGCTTCAATAACTAGCCCAAACAAAGAGACAGGGATGTTGGAAAAAGAGTAGCTATTTCAAAGCATCAGTAGCATCTACTGTCCATGGCTTTGCAACTGCTGTAGCTGCAGGTGCCAGCTGAGAGCAGCTGCAGGATGCAACTGGCCATCACGGCATGGATACTTACTAATGAGCAATAAAATTGCAAACCCTAATCTGACTCTAGATTGGTCCTACCTATCCATTTTGGTCCAAGTAAAATGATGTACTGCCCTATGCTCTCTCATCAAAGGAGCATAGTTGTCGTGG
Organism: Nestor notabilis; assembly: GCF_000696875.1. Classification (NCBI taxonomy): domain Eukaryota; kingdom Metazoa; phylum Chordata; class Aves; order Psittaciformes; family Psittacidae; genus Nestor; species Nestor notabilis. Next base: position 56,746 of record NW_009929736.1, on the reverse strand, counting down.
TTCAAGCCCAGCCGGCAACTTGGAACCACGCAGCCGCCCGCTCACTCCCCCCCTTTTCCTTCCTCCCCCCGCTCCCGGAGGGATGGGGAGGAGAATCGAAGGAATGTAACTCCCACGAGTTGAGATAACAGCTCTCCAGTAACTAAGGTATAATACAAACCACTACTGCTACCAATAATAATGATAAGAGGAATAACAAGGGAAAAGGACACAACCGCTCACCACCCGCCGACCGATACCCAGCCCGACCCGAGCAGCGATCTGGGCCTTCCGGGTAACTCTCCCCAGTTTATATACTGGGCATGACGTGCTGTGGTATGGAATACCCCTTTGGCCAGTTTGGGTCAGGTGTCCTGCCTCCGCTTCCTCCTGGCTTCCCCTCCTCTCTGGCAAAGCATGAGACTGAGAAAGTCCTTGGTCAGAGTAAACATTACTTAGCAACAACTAAAAACATCGGTGTTATCAGCGTTGTTCCCAGACTGAAAGTCAAAAACACAGCACTGCACCAGCTACTAAGAAGGAGAAAAAATGACTGCTGTAGCTGAACCCAGGACAATAGTAATAGTAGATGTCCACAGTCTTTCCCTGTAGCACTAGATTATGCCCCTGTGATTTAAAAAGTAAAAAGGAAACAAGTAATACAAAAATGCACTTAACTGATCAGTGCTGTTGAGGTGGAATCATGACAGGCAAGGCTTGCCTGGATTGCTTCCTGACAGGCTTGTAAGGAAAATAGTGTACAGTTCATACCTACGAAGCAAGGAAGAATCTATCGTAAAAGTCGTTTAGTGAAAATGTTCATGGTAATTTTTAAAAAGAATTGCAGTGTCTTGAAATCAAGGGGGAAGTTGAGGGACTTTTGGAGACACCTCTACAACTCAGGTCCTGTGTACTTCAACTCTTTTTAAGTTGAAATCTGAAACACGGATTTTTTTGGTTTTCAGGGTGGGTTGGTTTTTTTTTTGTGGGGTTGGGGGGGGACTTGGGGTGATTTTTTGATTGTTTTGGTTTTAATTTGTTTTTAAATATAAGAATGCAGGATGTGGTTTAGCAGGAATATCCATTAAGGTCCTCAAATACTGTCCTTTTCTTCTAGTTAGGGTTGGGTGGGTTTGGGGCTTTTTCGTTAGAGATTTACATTTTAAAGTGTAAAGTATTTTTTCAAGTTGCTTCAAATAAAGATTTAAAGCCTCATACTAATTCTGTAATACACTGTGACATTTATTACATTGTCTACTTTGTCCTTCAATATTATTCTACCAAGGACAGTAAAAGTACAAAAACAAATGAAAAGTCCTTCTACATCAGTGCGATAATTAAGCCCAACAAAGTGACTTCTAAGAATGCTTTTCTTATGCCAGGGGCCAGTTTGGTTCCCAGCAGCCTTAAAAATTTAAGAAGAGAAGGTGACAAAAAGGTGGAGGAAAGCATGCATGACTTACAGTGATTGGTCTATCTGGAAAGTCTGCTTTTGGCATTATATAGTCTATATTGCACAAGCTAACCTCCTTCCAAAGGGAGTCACAGCTCTGGAGTGGGCATGCCAGAGGGAGAAGTCTGTCGTTTTCTGAAAGGGTTATTGAAGGGCGCTGGCTGAGTGGATGGAAAAATGAATGAGAGTTTCAGAAACTGGCAAAATGGAAAAATTGGTGTAACAATTACTCTTATGACAAAGTTTTTAGGAATAAAAGCTCCAGAAGGAGTCTAACATAATGGAATTCCATCAGAAATTCCTACCTTGAAGCAGTACTTCTTTTCATAAATAGCACAGAATTTCTCACTTTAGGGGTAAGTATTCACAGGACGGATTGGATGCAGGAATGGTTCTTTCTTTTTTTTTTCTTTTGTGTATCTATTTCCACTTAGCCCATTTGTTTCTTTAACTAACGTAACCGTATTTTTATTCTTCAATTTTTGGAAAAGACCCCAGAATTCATACAGTTTTGTAACAATCTATACTTTAATTACAAGTGAGTTTCATGTTGTGATTTTAATGTACAGCCTGTCACTGGACTTCAAACTGCCAATGGCAACACAAATATTATTCAACGACATGTGCATATGATAAAAATAACTATTTTTTCTGCATACACTCCAGAAAAAATCTAAATTTACTGACTTAAGTTCTGTTCTGTCTTTGCTGAAAGCTGCCATTACATGAACTCTTAAAACTGCTGAAAGGATCATGGAGAAATGTATGAAGAAATCTTTAAAAGCAAGCCTAACATTTGTGGTGAAAAAAATCAAGGCAGATTAAAGGTTTAGACTGCACATATAAGTAGTAGTATTTACCACCTAGGATTTATAAAATATTCCAGAAATACTTTTAAAGTGCTGTGGAAACAATAAAACTTTTTGAAACAGTGGATAAGCTAACTAAAGACTAAAATAAGGCAGCAAATAAAAGATGTGCCTTAGAGAGCAGGAAGGTTGCCACTTTGAGGAGCATTTGCATTTTGTACACCATGTATTTAAAAGTCTGTTATCAAGAAAACTGTATGCAGTCAAGAAAAACATTCATATCTTCACTGTATTTTACTATCATATACCTACTGTAATGTTTTTACATGCCAACAAATATGTATATATGCCCTATTCCAGTATGTAGAGTATGTAAAAAAACCTGTTTTGGAACAACTGAAAGACACTGTAATTTTAATGGTTAAAATACACAGGCTTGGTGATCTGAGAATTGTTCCAAGAAGTTTATATAAATTTATATGCACATCCTCCTAATTTGATCAGACATTAAAGGCTAGGGTTTGTGAGCATCCCTAAAAATGGAGGTGTATTCTATAGGCAGATGAAAACATCTGCATTTGTGTGCGAATCCAGGGTTTGAATATATGAACGTGGTAACTGCGTGCACTGTTACACTAGAGGGAACAAGAGACAAAGAGGAGCCATGCAGCAGTGGAATTCCCTCAAGGAATACTCTCTGATTCATCCGTTACATACTGAAGCCTTTTCAGAGGGTGCCAGACCTCTGGAGAGGGGATGCTGGAGGAGGAGCTCAGCCAGTTTCAAATGGTTCAGAGCTTGTTTATTGCTGCTCTACCCTATCCTGCTAACCTCGACTGCCCTCCCCAGTATTCCTGTGGCTCTCACCTGCAAGAGCAGCTTTTTCTGTCATTTGCACATCCATGCATGGCCAGTGACAGCCTCGAGAGTATTTAATGTTTTCTTTATGCTGAACATACCTGATTAGATGAATCATCAGTATAATACTACTGAATTTAATACCAGTTGTGTTTAACCCATTCTACCTTGTAGTCATCAAAGGAGAGGTAACGTTTAAAAGCAACTTAACAATAGCCATTGGTTTGGGAGGATTCAGATATCATCCCTATTTTATGCTCACTTGCTACACAGCAAACTAATTTTTACTAACCACATCCAGCACCAGTATTGTGCTGACATTAAGGTCAATACGCAAACAGCATAAATAGGAAAGTGACACTAATGTTGAGCATCATTAGAAATGAAATCATACAGAAAACCAAAAAAACAACATGTTTTCCAAATGGAAAATAACATGTATTTTAAGCATTCAGGAGGTGATTGCAAGCAAGAGAGAAACCCTTTGAAAATGCAACTGAGTCATTCAAAAATTGTGTTGCATTCTACCAAGACTTAATTGAGTAGCTAAAAAGAGATGCAAGCATTACTTATTTTTTGATGTAATTTGTTCTACATTCAATTACAATTAAGTCAGTGACCTTATTATAGTACAACCAGTCTAAGACAGCAAACCTAGGCCAACAGCAGGGTCTCTTTCTCAGCTGAATTTTTAGTTGTGTTTTAGTTTTCTGTAGAACAATTTCTTTAAATAAACACCATAGCTCTTCAGGTTAACCACAAGGGTTAATGCAAGTCTATGTGTAAAAGCTGATATATACATATCATGCAACTATTTTACATATGTGCCAGGACCAGAGATTGGTGGGGAAAAGAGAAGGAGGTATATGGAGCTGTGGAAAGTATTTCCTTCAAAACTTCACACATCGTCAGATGTTGTGAATTACCTGACCTGCCTATACAGAAGTCATTCTAGCTGCATTTTGTACGCAATTGCAAAAGTGAAAGAATAAGTTAGAAGTAAAGGAAACAGCTTTATTTTATTACATATTTTTAATGGAGCTTCTCAGCCAAAATCCTGAACTTCATTTAAGAGAGACAGGAAAAGATGTGTTAATACAAATTTCATTGCATTTTTAAAAAGTGCATTATAAGTAATAATAGGAAACATTGTCATTCCCCTCCCCCTGCTGCTCCTTCTTGGGTAAGACCTATTTTTGAGCTGTTCTCGTTCAGAGAACGAGTTGATACTTTTGGCTTTGTTCCCAGAGTACTGCATACTTGGTGGTGTGTGAGGCATTGCCTCTTGGGGAAAAAGGAGGAGGGGGACTGAATCACAGCATTTAATTCTTAATGATTGTTCTGCATGGTCAAGAGGACACAGAGGAGGCAATGCTCTTTATTCTTTACTTACTGTTATAGCTATTGGCAGCCAGCCCTTTTAATTTAGTTATCAATACTCAATGCCTTTAATCTTTTACTTTAAAGCCAGTCCAAAATAAGTACTAGCCAATGAGCATCTGCTAAGCAGAAATTTTGGTGGATAGGTATGATTTAAGGCAGTGCTGCTAAGGGCCTACCAGTGTGAGTTCTGAGTAAGAATTATTTGGTATTCTCTTAACAAATCTTGTTTCTTTATCAGGTTAATTGCTTTTCTGACAAAATATCTGATGACTAATAGTGTGTGGAAGAATTCATATGTGTTGCTAATACATGAGCTTTTCAGATTATCCCATCCATCTCCCTGTTGACATAGGACACTCTTCTAAAATATATTTTCTATTATTAAATTAAGCTTGGATTTCAGTATCCCATGGAGCGGGATTTCTACATTTCAGAGGTTACTGAGTAATTAGGAAAATGTCACTGACTAGGAAGTTTCTTTTTTTATTTCTTTTCTTTGTTTTCACACTCTGGCTTCTAATTACATTCCCGAGTACTGCATACTATAATTCCCTTCTTTTCTTGGGAGTTCTACTATGGCAAGCTGATACTATTCCTCCTTTTCATAACTTGTCCATGATAGTTGGAGCACTGAGGTTTTTGGAATATTAAAGTGATTTAAGAAGCAAAGATCTAAGCATTTGTTCCTAATCTCTTTTATTCTCATATGGGCTCCTTCTATTTTGCCAGTCTGCTTTTAAGAATGCAGTTCCTGTATTTGAACACAGTATTCCAAATGAAGTGGCTTCATAAGACAGGACAATAATCCTCTTTCTCTCCAATTATTTACCTGCTAGACTGTAAAACTTTCTTCTGTGAAAGTTCATTTGCTTAACAGTGAGTCCAAGGCTTGGCTTATTTGTAGAACACGTGCACTGCAGAAGGGCCTTTAACCAACCACTTTATATGCATGCATAGAAGAAGATGCACACCATTGAATTCATAATGCTGATTTCATTCTGGTCCTTTGCAAGGGCATGTGGGGAACAATTCAGCTGATCTGTCGATATCGACTTGGGAGTGCATTGAACAGAAATCTGGATCCATCAATCAAATGGAGAAAGGCTATGCTTCAGTTGTCCATGCATAGATGTCTAATGCTGTTAGAGATACCTCAGCTGTACCTGTCTAGCTTCCAGCCTGTTCTTCAGAATAGCGTCCCTGAAGTCCTCTGTCATATTTGTCATTATTCCATAATATTCCAATATTTGTCATTATCCCATAATAACATAATCCCTTGAGATAGTGTCAGATACCCTAAAAAGGCATTTTAAATGGAAAGGCAGTAGACATCTGTGTTTAGACAGCTGACTGAAACTTGAGTATTTTACTGACTAGACTGGGGTCTTGAATCTCTAATTCACATGTAGATACCTAAATCTGGTGTCTCAATCTCTGAGTCAAATCTCATTCACCTCAGTGTCTACAGCTGAACGAGAGGAATCTCGTCAGCAGATGAGGTTGTATTTTGCTATCTGAACTGAAATAATCAGTAGGTGTTTAGAAAAGGGTTTACCACCTGGCTTAATTTTTTTTGTCTTTCTTTTCCATGATCACAATTTGCAATAGTCTTTTGCTACATTGTCTTATTACAGGCACTACATTTTGTTCTCTTTGTGCTTATTTTATATATATTTTTTAAAAAAAAGCTACTCTGCATTTGAGGCCAAACATGACAGTTTAATAACATAATGTCTCACATTGTCCCTCTTTGTCAAAATCTTGTCTCCACATTGAATGAGTTTCTCCAATAGATTGAAGCCACGCTTTCCACAGCAATTCCAGTAACACTATTGCAAAATACTTTTCTCTGACTTCCACCAGTTTATTTATTTGTCTGTTTGTTTTCTGACAACCTATTTCTCTTTCCTGTACTGAGTTCAGTACTCTCAGTTTGGAGCCCTGAAGAACAGAATAGCAGCTTTGCTCAACATTTGCTGTAATCAGAAAAGTAGTATCAACCACACCAAAGGGAAATTTAGGGATTCTCATTAAAATTCATGTGTTTTTTTTAAAAGCTCTAAAACATATTTCCACATTCCTCGTGGACCTCTCTGACTGCAAACTGAAGAAGAAAACACAACAGCAGTTTCCTATTAGATCACATTTGAAAAGTTACCTCCAAATCACAAAGATTAGAAAAAAAAAGCAGTGAATGCATGGTGCTACAGAACCTGATTGTTCTCACTTGAAGACATTTTCTAATTTCCATGGTTCAGCTGAATTTGCAAGGTATCTGGTCTACTTTTTTTACCTTTGATCTACCTGGAGAATCCAGGCCATTAACAGTGACTCCAGCATCTTTGGGATTACTTTAGCCATGAATTGAATCTTATGCCCTGTTTCACACACTTCTGCACTCCCACAGTGTAGCTGTTCTGTCCCAGCTGATTAACTGATGATGAAAGACTGAGTTCAAGGAAAGACTTGCTTAAAATCTTGTGTAAAGTCTTTTTTAAACACATGCTCAAAGATGTATTCTTCAGTTCACTTAAAATATGTCTTTGTATTTCACATGTTTAAGCAGACCTCCTGCATAGGATGCATCAGAGAGCTAGCTGCTTTGTGGGGTAAAAACACTGGAGACCATAGGTAGTGATGAAGATTAACAAATTAATTGTGCTGAAGTTAGTGTGGTTTTCCACTTTGCTGATTCTTTTCCCGGTATTAAGACTTATTTTCCTACATTCCTGTTTTAAAATGTCATGAGTATCAAATATGATCTCCAGCAGAACTACTTTGACAGTTACTAGCTGTTAGTCTCTCTTAGGAGAGGGGCAGCTAACTAGGCCTGTGAGTGTCACCAGACAATTCCTTGTCAAGAAAGAGTCTTTGAATGATGGACTTCTTATATAGCTGTTTGTTGGAGCTTTTTCCATTCACTGTTTATCTAAGTTGGAATAATCATGGATGGCTTCTTTAAAAGCCACACAGACAGCATCAGTTTTATACTGAGTGTCTGCGCTGATTTTTCCCTTTAAAGAATTTTTCAAATGTTGCCTGTTACCCTTTTTAGAGAATGAAAATGAACTTTCTTATACATTCAGCTCTTTTTTTATATATATATATATATGTCTGTGAATCTTCTGCAGCAGAAAAGAAAAAGAATGATAGCACACCTAAGTTGAGAGAAGCTATTTGTTATAGATACACAAACATTTAAAATGGGTTAGATTTTTTTTTAAAGTACCCATTAAAAAAAAAGAATGTAAATAGCTATAAAGTGTAATGGGGTTGTGACCTGTCAGCTTCAGTCTCTGTCACCTTGGTTGCTCTGATTGAAAGAACTTGTGCATAATACTGTAACTAACGATGCCTTGGGAATCTCAGGGCTACTACAGAGGCAACTTATAAATAACAGCCTCAGAGGCTGACATTTATTACAAGCAAAAATCAGTGAGCATTCTGCAGCTAGGCCTGCAGTTCAGTGTGGCTTGACCGCCCTCTAGTTAGGGTTTGACTTCTTCCCATTTACAGAAAGGAGGATCCATTCACCCACAGTCCCAGCTACTCTGGTAAATACATCATGATCAAACCATCACTGTTTCTCCTCCCCAGATGACTGCTTTCTGTCTGTAACAGACACCCTTATCACAACGTGCTGTTCAAAACTGTCAGCTTTAAGCAGCCACCAATAAACAGCTTCTTTTTTAATGCACTTGAAGCAATAGTATTTGTAAAGTTATTGTAAAGTATTTGTAAAAGAAGTAGTACTCTTTACAGTCTGATAAATATTTTAAATTAGATAGCCCTTTCTTTAGTAGCAGCAGCAATCGGTATGGTTTGAAGCAGTTGGTATTTAATATGCTTGTTCAATGTGTTAGTTTTCCCCAAGTCAATTTTTAAAGCTAAAATAATCTCCCTTTGGCTTTATATAGCCAGCATTATAACTGTAGCCATTTTTAAATTAAGCTCCCTTATTGTCTATGTGTATGTGAACTAGGTGATATTACACAAAAAGCATAGGCTTAAATTAGCTTGATGCAGATACATATTTAAGAGCTTAACAAGCCTGGAAGAAAAATAATGGTCTTGATAAGCATTAGTATAGCTTGCTTGCAAGCCTTTTTGTTCAGTTGTATTTTTCCTACTTGCACTTTCAAAGGAATGATGAAATGCACAGAGTAAATAAAACCTATTATAATATCCCAGTAGAAGGGAAAAGTTTATATTAGTTCCACTAACAAGTTTAGAAATTCTGGAATTACTAGATTTGCTGTGAATTAAAACATGCAATGCCTATTAAAAAAAGTGAGACATTCTGTTAAGCACGTTAAGATCTGTTGTGCTACATAAATACATCTGTTCAGTATAAGAAACATTTCTCTAAACATCCTAACTATACAGCTGATTATTAAATGTAGGCTCCTATTGTGTATATGTAATTTTGTCTGGACTTCTATTGCAGTCAGTAATTAAATAGCATAGTGATGGGTTTATTGCAAGTGTGAGAAAGTGCTAAGCAAAACAGAAATTATAATGAAATTTGAGATGTCAGTGACAATTAGCTGTATTATGAATATTCATTTCATATTCATTCTGGATAGTGCCATTTTTCACTATCTTTAATGACTGAATAGCATTTCAAGAAATAGAGATATAAATACTAGTCGTGTGATAATTAACATGGTCTTTCCTGAGTGTTGTAGCACTTGTCAAATGCCACGTGGGCTGGAGCAATGACTAGAAAGTTAATTTTCAGACATGGCCAGCTCATGTGTTTAGCAGGACCATTTGACATTCTTGCAGAAGTGCTAATTTACAGGAAGATAAAAATCTGCTTGTAAGTGTTTCTACTCATGCTGCAGTCTCATTACAGAGGCTGAGTGCTACACTGGAATTACATGAGTGTAAATCAGGACCCCAACATGAAGGGTGAAAAGAAATGTAGCAATATTGAAGCAATGCCCCCAGAGAACACTCACCTCCAATTAATTTGGGGAAATGTTATTCACTGTCCTGCTTTCAGCCTGGCACATGCGTATTGACAGAAAAAGTATATTGGGCAAGGTTTTGGCAGCAGGGTGGCTGCAGGGGTGGCTTCTATGAGAAACTGCTATAAGCTTCCCCTATGTCCGACAGAGCCAATGTCAGCCGGCTCCACAATGGACCTGCTACTGGCCAAGGCAGAACCCATTAGTGATGGCAGTAGCACCTCTGGAATAATGTATTTAAGAAGGGGAAAAAATTACAGCACAAGAGCAATTGCAGCCGGAGAGAGAAGTGAGAATATGTGAGAGAAACATCCCTACAGACACCCAGGTCAGTGCAGAAGGAGGGCGGGAGGTGCTCCAGGTGCCAGAGCAGAGATTCCCCTGCAGCCTGTGGTGCAGCCCATGGAGAGGCAAGCTGTGCCCCTGCAGTCCATAGCGGTCCATGGGGGAGTAGATCTCCACCTGCAACTCAGGGGGGACCCCACGCCAGAGCAGGGGGGCTGTTCCCCTGGGGGAAGCCCACATGGGAGCAGGATCCTGGCGGGACCTGTGGCCCCATGGAGAGAGGAGCCCGGGCTGCAGCAGGTTTGCTGCAGGACTTGTGACCCTGTGGGGGACCCACACTGGAGCAGTCTGTTCCTGAAGGGCTGCACCCATGGAAGGGACCCACACTGGAGCAGTTCATGAATTACAGCCCATGGGAAGGATTCATGTTGAAGAAGTTCATGGAGGACTGTCTCCTGTGGGGGGGACCCCCATGCTGGAGCAGGGTAAGAGTGTGAGGAGTCCTACCCTGAGGAGGAAGGAGCAATGGAGACAACATACGATGAACTGACCACAACCCCCATTCCCCATTCCCCTTTGCCTCTGGGGACGAGGAGGTAGAGAACTCAACAGTAAAGCTGAGCTTGGGAGGAAGGGAGGGGTGGGGGGAAGGTGTTTTTTTTCAAGAGTTAGTTTTATTTCTCATTATTCAGGTCTTGATTGGTAATAAATTAAACTAATTTTCCCCAAGTCAAGTGCATGTGATGGTAAGATCTCTCCCCATCCTTATCTTAAACCATGAGCCTTTCATTATATTTTCTCTTTCAAGTCCAGTTGAAGAGGACAGTGATAAAGCAGCTTTGGTGGGCACCTGGCATCTAGCCAAGCTCAACCCACCACACTAATATGTACTTAAATGGTTTTTTTCAGTCATAATGGAGGCATCCATGGTAGTGAAAGGGTTAGCACTCTGTGCAAAAGGTAGTCTTTGGCTATGTGATCTTAATCTATTTTGAATACTGCATAACATTAATAGTGTTTTGCCTGTATCCCCTACAAAGGTTGTGGTATGACCTCCCAATGTTGTCCTAAAACGTACTGATGTGCACTCATACTGATAAAATGCATTAAGTCTTTCATTCAGTACCAATATGTGAAGCCACACACTCCATGGAACAATAATGGGATCTTCCCCAAGTCTGACTGAATGTTTTGAAAAGAAAGTCATGGTTTCAAAATAAAAATTACGTAGCTGAAAGCCCAAAGCCCTCAGAGAAAGAGCATCACACAGAAATTTTCCTTTCAGATTACAGAGGCATGCAAAAGAGCATAGCATTTGTTCAGTTAATTCTAGAGGACCTCCTTTGTGTAAGCCTACTATGAAAATAAGTAAGTCAAATACATTATTCCACTCCTTCTGCATCTTGCGCATACCTTTTTCCTCAGTACCCTGCTTCATCATCCATGTGAGGGAATTGGAAATGACTTTGAAATTAACTTTGTTGCTGCATGTCTAGTAAAAAGCTGATAAAGCATGTTATGTTGATTACATCCATAGTCTCTATGGTTTAAAACTCAGGCTTGTATTTCATAGTTTATTCCAGAATATAAAAGCAATAGGGAGAACATTCTTGCTTTGCAGTGTGGAAAATTAAAGAAGCAAAATACAACAGAAATGGAACTGCACCTGATTGTGAGGGAATACTATAGGTAGAGTCCCACCAGTACTACTCTGAATAGCCAAGGCAATACCCTCGAACATTCAAGAACCTTGGCTCTCAGTAAAGTGAATGCCTTGAAGAAGCTTACCTGCCATGAAAGAGTTGCATGCCACCACAATCTGAGGGCTAAATATGCAAAATCTTGTCAATGTGTACCCTGGGAAAATGGTGTGCAAGCACAGTTAATACATTTCCTGGCTAGAGCTTCTGACCAAAAGCTACCCATAAAGAATGAGTTTGGTCAGTATGTGATCAGGTTCCTTCATTAATGAACCAGCAAGGTTGATTTGCTTTAAAACTTGGCTTTTTAAGTAGTGAGGACATTAGGCAAAATGCAGTCAGAAAATAGACTTGGATTGCATGATCATGAGGTAATTGAGTTTTAATTAAAGGGAAGAGTATAATGAAAGATACCAGTTTTGAACAGGCAAGCTAAGGTAGACAAAAGTAAGTAGTTACCCTTACAGACAATGGAGCTCAGATTAACATTTCACTCGAATGTGAAAGAGACCTGGAGGTCCGTTTTCTTGCATGTCCAAAGATGTTCTTGAACATTGTCGTGGTTTAAGCCCAGCCGGCAACTTGGAACCACGCAGCCGCTCGCTCACTCCCCCCTCCTCTTCTTTCCTCCCCCCCGCTCCCGGAGGGATGGGGAGGAGAATCGAAGGAATGTAACTCCCACGGGTTGAGATAACAGCACTCCAGTAACTAAGGTATAATACAAATCACTACTGCTACCAATAATAGTGATAAGAGGAATAACAAGGGGAGAGGACACAAACCGCTCACCACCCGCCGACCGATACCCAGCCCGACCCGAGCAGCGATCTGGCCTTACAGGTAACTCCCCCCAGTTTATATACTGGGCATGACGTGCTATGGTATGGAATACCCCTTTGGCCAGTTTGGGTCAGGTGTCCTGTCTCTGCTTCCTCCTGGCTTCTCCTCCTCTCTGGCAGACTGTGAGACTGAGAAAGTCCTTGGTCAGAGTAAATATTACTGAGCAACAACTAAAAACATCGGTGTTATCAGCGTTGTTCCCAGACTGAAAGCCAAGAAACGCAGCACTGCACCAGCTACTAAGAAGGAGAAAAAATGACTGCTATAGCTGAACCCAGGACAAACATGTATCCTAAGCAGAAAGCTAGAAGATGTTGCAGAAAAGCTCAGAACTGGACAAATAACCAATATGAATGAGACATTAGGATTAAACAGGGAAACTGCAAAGGATGTAAAACCTTACATCCTGCAGAATAAAATGAGAATTTCCAGAAGATAAATGGAAATGAAACTTTTATGGGGCATTAAACTTGCCAATGTAATTATTGACAATGCAAATACAAAACTGAAGAAGGAAAAAGGGAAAAAAACCCAAGATGTCTTAAGGACATTAAAAGTAGTACAACTGTTGCCATCAAATTAAATTAATCTGTGTTTTCATTATGAGTAATGTTGAAGAGTGGTGGTAGCATGGCTCTAAGTTTCAGTGTTCCAAATAGAAAGCTTTATGTATTCAAATTGTTCTATTTGAGAAGTGAAGATGAACTAGATACTGGACACTACATATTCGTTAGAAGCAGTAGTGGCTAATCACACCAACAGCATATTGGGAGACACTCGGCAAAGAACTTAAAAATGCCTAAACTCTCCCATTCAATTACAACCTCATAGTTAAAATGCAGTACTGTTTCCATCCTTGGTTATTTGGTTTAAACTACTTAGCTAGTCTTATTTATATTTGTCTAACTATAACAACAACTCTTTATTCCCATTGTGCTACTTTCTTTTCCCAAGGCTAAACCAAATACTATTTTAATCTACCTTATTTGACCCAAAACCTTAGCAACAACACTTGTCATTATTTGTTTTCTCCTTTAGCCCAAAGTTAGGTCTTATTGTAACAGTTTCGTTCAATTCCACGGGAGTATACTCTGTTTATATGCTTTTTTTAACTCCATCACTTCTGCATCAAGCCTTGCAACAAATATGAGTTACTGTGAGAAGGTAAATATTACTTACCCTTGCAAGCACCAATAGAAGCATATCCTGGAGTTAAAAAGAAGCACTAATGCCATTGTGCAAGACACAGATGAAACTTCATCTAGATGCCATGGTTAGCTCTACTCACCATTCAAGGTTATTTCAAACTGGAACATGTAAAGAAAAGGGTTACCATAATAATCACAAAAAAAAGACTTTCATAAAATAAACTTTCTTTTCTTTTCTTTTCTTTTTTGAAAAGGATAGGCTTTGTGGCTTGGTCTAGAGAACTGAAGTCTGCGAGGCTATATGATTGCACATTAGACATAAGCAAGAAAATAAACACCAAAGAGAATGAACTGGTTTAAGGACAATGCAGGTAGGAGAGCAATTGAATGATAATAGTAGCAATGGACAACTGTGATCTTAAGATTAAAACGTTTCTGATTATCAATAGAGGTAGCTTTTGAAATATACTCAAGTAAGCTAGGACAGCATAACCAATTTTAATTTATAGCTTGATTGGTGCAATTGCTGTACAAAGGGGATGAAATTTTTATATTCAGGAGTCTGATGGATCGTGTATTCCTTTGCTCTTTTTAAAGGGTACAATTTATTTGTGTTCCTTGAGCATTAGGCCTTCTCATTGCCTATAATGTGTAAGAATCAACTGAAACAGGGAAATATTTTACTTCGGTTTTTGGATTTATTTTTGAAGCACTGTAAATCTAATGAAAAAATCCAAACATTTGTTAGTATTTTTGGTGTCTTCTGGTTTGTATTTCTGAGTGAAATTCATAAAAAAAAGTCACCTAACTCCACTGCTGACCCAATCAGAAGACCACAGCCTTAGTTCTTTTTTTGGCACTCCGTGCTTCTATAAATATTAAATACACCAATTGTGCACATCGGAACTCTACTGAATCACGGCTGAGATTGTCTCTGGTGTCTGCCCTTTGCCTGGATGCTCAAGGAAGCAGGAAGAGCTCCTTGTACCCTTTTGTCTGATTCACTGCAAGCCCGTGCAAAGCCAGATACAACCTACCCCAGATTTATCATCTGTCCTTCAAGTACCAGGGGGCAATATGAGGAAAGAATAACAGATGTAGCTATGTGTATAGTATCAAGTGGGAAATAACTCTGAGAAATGTTTTGCATTTAGCTTTAAAACATTAAGAGAATCACTGGAATGACTGTCAGGTGGAAGGTCATTCAATCCTTGGAGAAAGAAGGAAAAATGTCCTATGGTGTGTCTGGAGACACCGGAGATACAGATGGTACTTAAATCAAGCTCTCTGACCCAGACCTCAAAGTCTCTGTTGAAACTGACTCCTAGGCCTAAATATCTTCCGTTCAGTCTAATAGGGCTGTGTAACTTGCAGGATGGTATGTATTTCTACATTAGAATCCAGGAGAGCTCTGTATGAAAAATTACTACAGACAGTGCATGTCAAGAATTTTTCTACATATGTATGTCTAATAAATCCACTTCTATAAAAGTTGAAAATTATTTTTACATGCCAGAATGTATCTTGATCTGTAGATTCACGTGGAAGATGAAGGGCTTACAGATTTTTTAAGCCTGCAAGGACCTTTTAAGGACTGAATAAAATTACATTTCCAGCATTCAGAGAAGCATAAAGCTTTTTTTTCAATTTCACCTGATCTCCTATGAGTTGGGAACAAGGTTTGGTGGTTCATCTGACAGTGACTGGTATCCGTACCATCCTACCAGCTGTCAAAAGGGCATAATGAGAAGCAATTGGTAAAACAGCAAGGGTTAATACAGGGAAACAGCACCATGAAAGACTTTGCCCGTGGAGGAAGCTCAGGTGTACTGTCTGTGGGAGCAGTGAATCAAGTGCCTTACAAGAAATGTCAACCTGAAATGTTACAGTACAAAATGCTGCAGAGCCAAAGCTCAGGAGGTTGCTGATGAGCGGTGCAAGAACAACAGCAACAAAGCTGTGTGGTCAAAATCTCAGTGCTGTAAATCGGGACCTGTACCCTCAACAGCTGACACTGTCAAGCTAGCAAGGCAGAAATCATAAATGGTCATTCTAGTAATCAAATTTACACATGACTAGGCACAACCACAGCATTGTCCAGTATTCTGTACCAATATTCCTAGACAAATCATGACCTGAGCTTCAAAAAAAGGCAATGCTCTTTTCTTAGTACTCTGTTTACATCATCTCCTATTTTTTGTCTGTTTATGACATTACTGTTCTTTTTATCTTTGCCTGTTTTGCTAATAGCACCTCACAGTTTGTATTACAGAAAGCTGGTGCTATTAAAATTTGCATTATTTTACATATTCGCTTACAGTTTATTTCTTCCACAATGTTGTTTTCATATTGTGTCTTTACACCTTCTGTGTGCAACTGTCAAGATTTTGCTGTTACTTCTAAGTGTATATGACCTTTTCTGAGAAATTGTAGTTCAGTCGAAATGGTTAATGTTTTCTTAAGAAATATCCCAATGCGCAAAGCTCCAAAACATCACAGACCGATCCAAAGAAAATTCACCAGAAAACCTCTTTTACAGTTAACTTTTTCCTGTATTAACAGTCCAACAAGACCTTTTGCAATAAATGGAGCATGCACTAGATTGCTTGCAATTGGACAAATAGTCTGATGAAGTCAGAAAGAGCAATACAGTATGAAGGGTGTAAGCTAAGAAAACTAAGAAAAGAGAAGGTTTAGGCTCATTATCAAGAATAAGGATCGTTAAGATACTTGTATCAGTAATGATGAAGCTTTGATAAAAAACGTGTTGCACAAAGATCTCTTAAATTATGTCATGAGGTCAAGAAAAAGCAAAAAAGATCCTGTGGAAAACACTTTCTCTAATTGTTGGAAGAAGTGAGAAATTTTATGCTGAAAATCTCAAAGTCATAATTTGGTAGAGATACATTGATTATATAGATAAAATACTGTTTACAATTTTGTTTTAAACAGGGTATCTCACACGTAAGGGACAGAAGAAATTGTCCAACCAAAGTATGAGAGCCAGGCACTTATGCAGCAGACATTTTGACAAGTCTTCCTTTATGTTTTCCTAATATGCACTGGGATAGTGGTGACAGATAATAAAATTTCAGAAATCAAACCTGTCATGAAACAGTACGAAGGAGATCTCTGGCCAGGGACAACCACACCTGGAGGAAATCTGGAAAAGACTCCATGGCTGTCGTTCCCTGGTATAACAGCACATTACTCAAAAGGCCAATGCAAGTAGCAGGGCCTCCATTTTTTTAACCCAAGACCTGGAGCATGAAAATGAGAAGTCTTTCCTTCTCCTTTGTATCCATGCTCTGGGGTGGGGAGAGAAATAAATATGGAAGTGTTGATGCATCTTTCCTAACCACTTGCTCCAATTAGAGGTATGGGAACAATACAGATGTTTGCATCTATAGCTCAGTTAGAGAGACACCTTGATATACCACTAAGGCATTGCGGCCCACCTTTCTTACTGTGGCTGTAAGACACCGTGTGGTCTTTGCAGAGGCCTTTTGGTGCAAGTACAGATGCTACAGACCCAGACATAATCAGCCACACATGTACCTAACATGCATTACCTGCAAGACGGGTATTCAGGTGCCAAAGAGAGGTGAAGGGGAAGCACAAAAAGAAGGAGACCCAGTGGGCAAAGTGGGGAGAGAGACACTTCATCCCTCAATACTGTTTTGGTGGTTGATATCACCATTTTCAGTCCTTCTGCCCTCTCACAGGTGTGCTGCCACTCCTCAAGGAAGCTTCGACTGCCAGGAGCTCATTATCTTGGGCATAATTCCTCTCAGCAGGGTGAGCTACCCAGAGAAAAAGCTACAGGTTACAGCATCTGTTTCTACAGTAAAAGACCAGCTACAGCAAATACCCATTTTACTTTCTCAAAAGCTGCTTGAGCTTCAGGCACCCATGAACATTGAGCCCTCTTTGGAATGGGTGCCATTATAGCAGCCACTGTATAGAAATCCCCTTCATGAACTACCCTTAGAGGCTAGTAAATCCTGAAAACTATTGCATCTGTGCTACAAGGGGGTTGCCAGCTTCTGATGTCTTCTTGTAGTCTATGTGCAAGTAAATGTCCCCCACAGTTACCCCAGGAACTCCACCCTCTGATGATGAAAGGAGCACTTCTTCAGTTTGGCAGAGTCACCCTGGATGCTGTCAATGCATACCTCTCAAGAGGTGCAGAATACCAGGCTGTCATCCAGGTATACCTATGAAGCAAGCTGAGAAGGCATAGGTGTGAAGCAAGTACCTCAGAACAGCATTTACAGAATGCTGGGATGTGGTGAGTATTGCAGAGACTGAACGGCATCACAGGATGCTCATAGTATCCCATCGTAGATACGCTATAGTGAACTAGGGAGCCCACTGCGGATACTCAGAAAGCCCCAGGTTAAAAGGCAAGGAGTGCTGGTTCTTTTTAGTCTTTCTGCTTCCTGTAATCCATGCAAGAGCAGAGACTCCCATGCTTCATTATGGGAAAACCATGGAGGCCCTCTTAGGGGAGTTGGAAGGATAGTAGATGAATCCATACACCAGATTGTTCTTGAGGTACTCCTTGAAGGTTGCTGATTCAGAATCTGACCAGGCAAAAAGCACTTCCTCCAGGGGGTGCCTGAGTAGGGAGTCACAGGTAACAGTCTCTCATACCATCAGATTGGTAAAAGGTCCTTTTGTATTAGATACAGGAAATGTGGAAGGTAGCACTTCTGTAATTCCTAACATGATTATAGCATACACTGTGCATATAGCATAATAAAATGTCTCCCTCAAGCTAGAAGCATGCTGGGGTACTGAAAATGCTTGTCACTAGGGTAAAAACACTACTTTGATAACACTTCAAATGATAAATCTAGATAGACACATTAAATCCTATATACATCCTTCTAAAATTGCTTTAAAGAAGTCTAAGCGCCCCTGTTGGGACATAACATTCTGTATATGGTACATGTATGTAACTCATAGAAATCAGTATACCACCTCAGCCTGAAAATGCCATCAGAATGTAATACAGGAAAAAAACAGTAGGGAAATGATGCAGAAACTAATGATACTGGAGGCCTACTAATAGAACAATATTATACCTTCTTGGTCAGTATGCCTAGTAAACCTTACAGAAAATCCATATTGATGATGTACAGTATAGATCGCAAGTAGCCATGTGTACAAATATTATCTTGAAAAGTGCCATTGAGTTGGAGTACCACATGCACCCATTGTAACTGCTAACACCCACAGCACTGATTACAACATATCATAACCATGTTGCATGTGCCTTTCAGTCTTCTTGGCAGCTTGTTCTGTTTGAGGGCTGTATTTTTTCAAAAGGACAAGGACAAATCGTTCCAATGATGGGCCAGGGGAGAAAATGGAAATGCAGAAATATGATGACAAATATGATTGGCTTTGCTTCAGTCACTTCAGTACTACAGTATGTAGCATGCTCAGAACTGTCAGCTTCTGAAAGAACGGAGATTTTAGCATTGTCACAGTATTTAAAACCAAGACATCTGACAGTGAACAAAAACAAAAAAAACCCTCAAGATTTTTCCAGTCTTGCTGCATCAACAAGATTTGATTACTTAAACTGGCACTGTCAACACAAATGCCCTTCAGGTATTTTATTTGGTGTCTCTATGTATTGCATTAGTGTAAGGTATGTGCCATTCCAGAATTTTACCCTATCTTGCACCATCGAATGGTTTCTAAATTTATACAGCCTGAAGCAGCTGTTGGATTGAAAACAATGTCTTTGTCAATGAACAATCCTTTATGTCATAGAAGGAAAATACAGTTGATCTTGAATGTAGAAAAACTAGCTACATAGTAATTCAAGTCAGTAAGTCAACTTTACAGCAGAACTTATAGTTTGAAGTTTCTTTTGAAAACAGTTTGCATTTTTGGAAGAAGGTGCAAGTAAAATATTTCAATAAACAGTCAAAAATTGCTGCCTTTAGGTGATATGGCAGTACATCCTTCTGTACACAAACTCCTACCCAAATGGTAACCTGATTAACTGGATTTAAAAGCATCCCTTCCAATACCTTATGTTTCATACTGCCATGTTCTCACTGAGCAAATCAATGCATTAAAATGGTCTTTCATATTCTGAGTTAACAATATTAATTCCTTGAGTGAGAGTGAACGTCATGGAAGACTATGTGATATATTCTTAACTGTATTGCTTTGTGAAGAACAAGTGTTCTTTCCAGCAGAAATGCCTCTTTTGGACGGGAAGGTAGCATGATGCCTTTTTTAATTAAGGGCAGATATGTTCATTTTCATGCTTGATCATCCATGGTCCCTTGCTTTGTGCTGCCGCTATTCATCTGGTGTGTTTACCCAGATATCTTGGTCATGTAAACTGAGCAAATTCTCTGGACAGGAGTATGCTGTTCACAAACAGCAAAACTATAGCAGCCATCAAAATGTGGAAATTAGGCTTCGTGAGAGCAAAGCAACTGTGCAGGTTTTTTAGCTCAAACTATAGTGAGGGAACTGAAAAGCCAACAGGAAAACATCTTGAACACATTAATCATAATCTAAGGGAACTTCAGAGGCATCTGTGAGAGTATTCTATCTATTGATCCACATAGTGGAAAGAGGTGGTTCACTAATCCTTTCATCCCAGGTGCTGTGGACAGTGCAGTACAGATTGAGCCATCTCAACAATAGCTGACAAGCTTGACTTCTGATAAGACAATAAACTTAAAGTTCTTTAGCCAGGAGCTGGATATGCTTAGTTTGTCTCTGAAGAATGATTGTCCAGCATGAGTTGTAAACACTTTATCCTGTTTTATCCACTGTAAATCAAAATATTCTCAGTGCTGGCAAAGAAAATGAAGCATTTTTAGCTTGTTAAATGAAAGGGACTGAAGGACAATACTTCTTTTCATTATTAAACTTTATTTGGAACACATTTCACAGATGGTGAATGGTTCTTGTGAATTGTCTTTAAAATTACAAATTACCTTCTTGAACCTTGATACAAGCTATTAGATTTCCTCTTAATATAGAAAATCAATGCAGATTAATATAGAAATCACCTAAAATTATCAGCAGCCATAATTTCAGCTCTTGTGCACATATGACATGAGATATTACTTGTCCCCAAAACTTTCCATTCCAAATGCGTGGGAATCTGTCAGATAAGGAGAAGAGGAAAGGAAATAAGTAAAAGTTAAGAAGACCACTTAACATCTGGTATGTAGCATTTGTAAAGTCAAGTTAGTTTTAGTTAATGAGTGATTATATTGTAAAATATATGGGTAGTCTGCAAATAGCTGGCTGGTTCCTGGGAAAAGTGGAAACCCAGTCCTCATGAAAATGGCATTACTTGAAATTGTGTGATAATTGTTTCAAACACAGTGACCTTCTGCTGAAGCTTGTGGTTCTCAGAAAGGCCAATTCCAATATAGGTAGCCTAAGATCTGATGAAAGGGTCTACTTTGAGTCCTGTATGTTCAAAGTCTCTATAGAAAGCAGTTGTTGTTTTGGTCATGTAAATGCTGCAATATAAACAACTCGTAATCACTAAATTTTTTCAGTATATTACATCTCGTAGTCATTACCCTTGTATTTATCTTTCTCAGGAAGTACTGTAAGATTGCAGCTAATTCAGTACAGCTTTGCATTGCCTCTGAAAAAGAGGTTCTTCTAGGCCTGGCTGGAAATTCATGTCCATCTCTTCAACTAGCAATTGTGTGCATGAATCAGTTGAGCTCACTGATCTGACAGGAAGTCTTTTTTCCTGTTTTTTAATGAGTTCGTTTTCTACCAAATCAGTGAGCTGTTCCACTTCCTTCTTTGATTGCACCATAATTAGATTTGAAACAAATGATAAAGCAACTGTGTATGATGCAAGAAAGAATAGAATAAGAGTGGACTACATAGCTGTGCTACCATTGTGTTTAAGGAAACCACAACTTTAATTCTATATCTGGAAAGTCTGGTAATCAAAGTAAAAGAGCAGATTTGCGCTGGCTTTACTATTGCAATCAATTACCCTGTTTCACCTTTTTGGTTCATTGTATACGTGTCTTCTTTTGTCTAAAGATAGTGAAGTGTTGGTCACTTCAAATTGTGGTAACAAAGAACGAGACTACCAAAAACATTTACCGTGCCCTTAATCTGACTGGATTATCTTTGAATAATAGTGAACCAAACTACATTATAGAAACATAAATCAGATGGTTTTGCTACAGAATCCCATGCAGATCCTTGTATCTGTGTACTACTGTCAACATCTACCCTGTGTAGCAAAGTTCAGTGTTATTTTCTATGCTGTTACAAGTTTGTCTCCTAAAAATTATTTAGGTTTTACCCCACCCATATGACTGTACACAGACAACCATGAGTTTGTACTCTAAATCAGATACAGTTTGCTGGCCTTTTTCCATGCCAAAAAAATGCATGATTTCCTTTCACATAAACTGCTTTACGGTGAATCAGCTTCACGATGACTTTGATTGTCTGACAGTGGGATTTTTCAATCTGGATTCACCAGCCAGCTGTTCACCAGAGAGGAAAGTAATAATAATAGTAAGAAAAGTATGTCAGATTTTTTTTTAAGGGTTGAAGGTTAGGAACCACACAGATGTGACAGTTGTCACTCTAGAAGTATTAGTCTTAGAACAAACTAAAACTATCACATATTATTGGATTATCAAAGGAATGGATGTCACTGTTTTCAGATGGTTTAATCCTGTATTTTCATAATACACTGCTCAGGTTTGAGTGAGGATAGGGAAGGAGATTTCATCTTCATGGTTATAGTTAAATGTAGATCTCTACTTTTTGTTAATGTTCATTTCCACTGTGGGGGCTAATAAAAAAATGTTCGTGCTTTGCTTCTGATTTCTCAGACAGTGATAACTGTCTTAGAACAGAAATGTCATGATTTGCACATATCAGTAGATATTGGACAGATTTAGTAGAGGATCTCAAGAGCAAGCAGAAACTGCACTTGCACAGTTCAGGCCTCTGCAAAACACACATGATAGTGAAGAGAATTTGCACTAATAATATTCATACAGTAGCTATTTGTGAGTTAGTAGCAATCTTTAAATTACATCTGTGCACATAAAATCATTAATCTGTACTATGCCAATGGGAATTTAAACTATACTCTTTAATAGTATAAATCAAGCAGCTTTGAAATTAATGAAATATATTTTTAGTGGTTTAATGTACTATATTATGGACAGTATCAATTAGATGCAAAGAATGAGTTGACTAGCTCAATTGTCATTCCTTTAAAACTTATCTCAGGATAGTATTACATGATACATAATGGTATGGCTTTCTGTTTTTATGGATCCTCTTGAAGTGTCATCTATTTTGATTTAAACAAAGGTTGGGAATATATTAATAGTTGCCGAAGTTATATTTCTCCTTTTATTTTAAATTTCCCTGTGATTTTGTTGCATATTTTTCTAAGTAATGAAGAGATCTTCTTGATTTGTTTTGCAGCACATGACACAAGGGAAAAATAATGGCTTAATCATCTTAGAAAAAATAAGAATAGTAGCAACATTTATAAATATATTAAAGGAGGAAAATGTTCAGAAAAGATCTATTAAAATATATTTCTCCTGAGGAAATATAATATCAGCTTGCATGATTAATTTACAGCATCTCAAGGATTCACTGAAACCCATCTTAAATTTCTTTATGTGATCAATTCCATTTTATTGCTGTGAGATTTATGCAATAAAGCAAATAAATGGTTGATTTATCTCACTGTTCCACTTGTGTGACAAAGCATAAGACTGAAAGGATGAAGAGAGATGAAGTCAACTGATGTACAAGAAAGAATTGATTGTGTGCTAATGCTAGATTTGTGAAGATAGTTGTTTTAGACTTTTTTTAATCATTTTCAATGTTTTCTTAACATATCAGGCACACCAAGTAAATTATTCATTTAAAATAATTATTTCTGCACTTAAACTTGAATACCATGTATGTATATAGTCCCAATATTTTAGAAAGTTCAGAAATTCTGCCTTTTGAGTGGAGACTGAAATTCTCTATTTAGGTCATAGTGCAATGGAAATGTGCTGTAAGTTTCCTAAGTGTTCTCCAAAGTACCTGAACAATATCCAGGTGACACCATCACTAGTAATGAGAGTCATCTGCTTTCTCTAGGTATATTACTCACAACTGGGTTGGTTTTATTCTTCCAGAAAAAATAAGACTGAGAAGGGATGACGCTTGTGTAAGAAACCAAACTAATGTCTAGATTACATAAAAGCTTGGAAAAGACACTATATAAGGAGAACATTTGGAAAGCTTATTTTGTAAAACGAACATCTTTTGTCAAAGAAACGGGGCTTAAAAGGGAATTTTTGTGGAGACTTTTCTGAATTTTCAATCGACTTTAATGATAAATGCAACTCCTGACTTACACAAGAATCAGTGGACAACCATGTCTTCCTGGCATGTTGTCTTGACACCTTGTTAACTTCTGCCTGCAACTGAAGGTGTGGCTGATTTTTTTTTAAATTAGGTATAAGTAAATTCAGCCCTAGCTATTCTGATGATCATCAGGGATCATAGACTGATGGAATCAGAGAATCATTTAGGCTGGAAAATAGCTTTAAGATCATCGAGTCTAGCCATTAAGCTAGCACTGCCAAGTCCACCACTGAATCATGTCCCTAAGTGCCTCCACTTTTTATGTCTGTTAAATACCTCCAGGAATGCTGACTCCACCACTTCCCTGGACAGCCCAGTGCTTGAGAACCCTTTCAGGAAAGAAAAATTTTCTAATATCCAATCTAAACCTGTCCTGGTACAACTTGAGTCCATCTCCTCTTGTCCTGTCACTTGTTACTTGGGAGAAGAGACTAACACTCACCTTGCTACAACCCCCTTTCAGGTCGTTGCAGAGAGTGATTAAGGTCTCCCCTGAGTCTTCTCTTCCCCAGACTAAACAACCCCAGTTCCCTCAGCCATTCCTCATAAGGCTTGTGCTCCAGACCCTTCACCGGCTCCACTGCTCTTCTTTGGACATTGTACAGCACCTCAGTTTTCTTCCTTGTAGTGAGGGCCCCAGAACTGAACACAGTATTCGAGGTGTGGCCTCACCAGTGCTGAGTACAGGGGGATGATCCCTGCCCTGGCCCTGCTGGCTGCAGTGGTGCTGGTACAGACCAGGATATTGGCTGCCTGAGCACAAGCTGGCTTATGCTCAGTGACCATCAATTAGCACCCACAGATCTCTTTTCTGCTGAGCAGATTTCTAGCTACTCCAAGCCTGTTACATTGCACAGGGGTTTTGTGACCCAAGTGCAGGACCTGGCACTGAGCCTTGTTGAACCTCATACCATTGGCTTTGTCTGATCAATCCAGCCTGTGCAGATCCCTCTGTAGAACCTTCCTACAGCTTATTAGTAGAATGAATGTTAAAACTTCTTAATATTCTAATGTAACAGTTATATACAGTTTGTTTGGGGTTTTTTGTTTGTTTGTTTGTTTTTTTCCTCCAAGTACACATTTAAATATCCCATATGCTAAGGGACTTATGCTTTAACTTCAGGTGTGTAGCAAGATTTCATCTCCAAATAAAATCTTCTTTACGAAACACAAGACAGTCTGCAGCTCCACCTTCCATTTTGCCCCTCATTTATTCTACTTAAATTTCAATCAGCACGTGGTAACTGTGAGAGGTGTGTTTGAGGAAGTTGGAAAGGGATTCCCTTAAAGGCAGTCTACATTTACATACAGATACTTGGTTTCTACTGGATATCTCCATGTCCTCAGAAGATTTGGTTAAACACCTGCGTTGTTTTCAAATGCAAATCATAGAAGAGAAAATAAACAATCTTCTGCAAAATAGTGTGAAACCTTTACCATTAAACAGCCAGGCCAGTGTGGCAGGTTTTTTTTATATATGTATACCGTAATCCATAGGACTTTCCTTTGTTTCTGATAGCAAGACAGGCCTGCTTATGGAATGTTTTTACTTTCATTTTTTATTAAATAAGATATTTTAGTGAAATTAAATTTCACCAGGCGTGCTTGTGGGGGAGGGGGTGTTTGTGGTATTTTTGTTTTTATAAAACATGAATGATAAAAGCAGTCTTACCATGGACAAAAAGTGCTGTTCAAAACCACAGAGAAATTTTTGGTACATCTGCTGTCCTTGATAGCTACTCACAGCAAAAATGCCTTAAATTTCGCCTTCCTTATTTCCAAGAGGAAAATAAATGAATGGATGTGACTCTGAAACTAGGAGGAAAGGGTTTGAAACTAGGGGTTGTGACTCTGAAACTAGGAGGAAAGGGTTTGAAACTAGGGGATGTGACTCTGAAACTAGGAGGAAGGGTAGGAGAACAGGTTTTAGGTTTCAGCTTTATTCCATGGTTGTTTTTTTTTTTAACTTGTCTTAGTGGTCAGTCAGTCACGCACATTTTATACCTTTAATTTTTCAGGAGGAGTTATATGATTTCCGTTTACTTCCCTAGGATCAGAACAAGGCCATGAAGTTGCTATATGCTGATGCAGCGGCTGGAATGAAGGTGTTGTTCAGGGTCATAGGTTCTCTCAGTCACCTCTCGTCTGTCCTATTGAGTAGGAATCTTTCATTCACTTCATGGGCATTAAACTGGTGGGCAATACTGGGCCCCAGATTAGCTTTAGAAATAAATAGGTGTTGAGTGTTGACTGTGTCATGATATGAGATAGGCCTTGGTGACAGGGAAGGTGGAAGGTGCTATAAAAGAGGCACTGTGCCATGTACAAACTCCTCATGTCCCTGGGATGCACCACAGACAGGCAGCACTTTACTGCAGGCAACTGTTACGGGACAGAAAATACTCACCTCCTTTTTTGTAGTACAGCCCACTGTCTGTTGATGCGAAGAAGATGGAGCTGAAACTCCAGTCTTCGCACCCATTTTTGTGTTTGTTACAGGTAAGATGCGATAAAAAGCATCCATTTGTGTCTTCTTGTGTTTGGAGCTGAGACATGAGACAGCCTGCAGTTTTATACAGGAGTAGCACATATCCTGTGCTATCTTGACCAGTTTAAAAACTGAAGATGCTACACCCAGTCCAAGGGAAAGAAGTAAATGTTGGGGGAATTTTAAAAGGTAGTTGTTTTAAAAGACAACATCACCATAAGAAGCTGCCTGCACCTTTTTTCACAGTCCCTTTCTCTAGTATTGTCAATTACTCATTTTTCATTACTAATGGTAATATAGGGTTATTAGATTGAACAAATAGTAGGCAATAAGACAGAGTATGCTTTAGTGGGTCACAAATGCAGTCCTCAGAGGGAATGATACATTTATAAAGTTTGTAATTTTTTGTCTCATCTTAGCATCTCCAGAACATTTTATAGAACTTGTCGAGAGCATCTGATTGAGCTCTTTGAGAGCTGGTCTGACCTTAGGCATTCCAGGTAATCCTGCATACCTACACTGTAGCTTTGTATGAAAAAC
This sequence comes from Nestor notabilis, assembly GCF_000696875.1. NCBI lineage: Eukaryota > Metazoa > Chordata > Aves > Psittaciformes > Psittacidae > Nestor > Nestor notabilis. The sequence goes on along the minus strand of NW_009929736.1, from coordinate 29,868 downwards.
ATTTGCAAAACGGCTTCGCCAATTTCCATTCTCTGTGTGTTTCAGCAATTCCAATTCAAGGTAACTTCATTAAGAAAACTAGGTCTCCTTATGAATTTGTTCTTGGTGTGAAACATCTTTTGAGGAGACATCCTTCAAAGACAAGGTGGAGGGTGAAACTGGTGAATGTTGAGAGCGAAGACTTGCAGTAGGGTATCTGGTCTCTCATCATGTGCAAAACCTGTCAGCATTCCTTGCTCCTATAGCAGACATTCCTCTTGAATCTTGTGATGCTGTGTTTGTCGTATTTACACTGGAAGGCACTTGAGTGATATTTACTGAGTAAATACTCTGTTATGCTATAGTATTCAAAATGCTCTGGATCCTTTACAAAAGCAATTTGGGAGCTTTATTCACTTTACTTCCTTTTCATAATTCCTGAAGACTATAGCCCATGTCAATACAGAGGTAAGTGCTTTCTAATAATGAGGTCAAGAACGTGTGTTTAAAAAGGTTTTCAATAGATTTGGTGTGGTGATTAAGGCACAAACATTAATGGAAACATTCTCAGAGACAGCACACAGGGAAATAGGCTTTCTTGAATGGAACCGTGCTTTACTTGAATTCTCAAGTGCAATATATTTCTGTATATGCTGTTCCTGGTTTATTGATAAGGCTGAAATCCAAAACTGTTTTCAACAAATATCCTGCCTAGTATCTTTGGGCCTTGTCATTTTATGAGCAACCTATTTTTCCCTTACAGGCAGTACAGGCATATCATTTGCATACAGTTGCTTACAGGCTTGTCATTTTACTTCTGCACGCACACAGAGGTGTGGCTACTGTGGCAAAACTGAGCAATTTAGGATCTGTCTTACAGCTACATGCATTTGATATCCACTAGGTGCATATTCCCTTGCTTAAGTCTGGACTGAGGCTGATCCGGTGCACATTGGTACTCTGGCCTTCTGAACAAAGCACTGAATACAAAGGTAATTTCTTCAAAAAACAGAGCAAGGGAAGAATGCACTAGCCACTTTTTTATAACAATACCAGAATCCAGTCCCTCAGGAGGTTTCATGGAATCTGAATGTCATTTTGCAAGATAAGTGCCCGGGAACCTCTGGGGATTGGGGCTGTACAAACTTCTACGAAGTCAATTTGTCAGAAGTTGGGTATTCTGCTCTACTTCTCCCTTTGCAGACTTTTGTCACATAGTACATGTAAGGCAGAAGATTGTAGAAGACTGATTCTCTTCAAAGAAGTGGCTGGTCTTCTGCAATTTATTCCTGTGTCAGGCACTTCCCACAGCTACCACCCGGCTTTGCTACTAGGAACTGTTCCTGGTGAAGAGAAGTAGGCAAGCACCCATGATCTCTGGAGCCTGATCAGATCCATCAGCATTCAGTACACTGAGACATCTGCACATGGCATGCTGAGGTTATGAATTGAACCCTTGGACTTAGTGGTTAGACCTAACTAAAAATGATTACTGATGAAGCAAAGAAGCTCGTGCTCTATTCTCTTTTCAGTGTAGGATTTGAAAACTGCTTTCTCTCTAGTCTGGAGTTAAAGTAAGGGAGGACAAACACTAAACCTTTCTTGTTTCAGATGTGTCACTGTCCATACCACAGGAACATTGTAAGGAGGAGGGAGAACATAATACTGCAACCTAGCAGAAGAGAGGTTCTTTTGAAGGGAACCTTAAGGAACAAAAAAGAAGAAAATACTTGAATAGTTCTTTACACATCATCTGATTAAAAATAGACTTGGAGCTGTGAACAGGTTGACATTGCACTGTAAGACATCCACCTAAGAAGTACTAACCAGAACCTGCCAACTCACACAAATCGGCTAAGTGCTTCTCTGATGTAATAAAGTTGAATAACTCTGCTGTGCTAACAGCCTTACTGTTTCCAGATACTGCACCTAAATATCTCCTTAGGTCCCTTACCTCTTTCTATGATTTAAAATGCTACAGAAGCACCCTTATTCCCTCTTCAGATGCCCAGTGAATAACTTTCATTTATAGGAGATAGATAGCTGTGAACTATGTTTAAGGTGAAGTATGGCCATTAGCTGACACTTTAGATATTACAACAGACCATATGCCTTATTTGTGGTAGGAATTGAATTGAGAGATTTACAGTCTTTGGTCATACAGTTGAACAGTCATAAATCAAAAGCTTTTTATTACAGATATTAAATATCAGAAATTTAATCAACATGGAACTAATTACATTTATTTGGCAAAAGGTCCATAGAGCATTTGTTTTAATTATTTTTGTCATTTTATAAGCCTTAAGGTCTTAGGCAAGAGTTCAGTTTATCTTTCTTATCTTGAGAATGAAGTACTTCTTTCCTTTAACTCACAAACTTGCCAAACAGAAGTGCTTTGCCACACTTTTCCCTTGAGGACACTGTATGTTGCATTTTCTATGAGCAGAATATCCTTTGCAGAGATGTCTGGGAAATAAGCCAGTTTTAATGGTCTCAGGAGAATCTGCAGGATTGAAGAAAAACAAAAAAACCCCTTATATTTAAGTACATTAATGTCTCAAATTAGCACAGCAAATGGCAGTTGACAGCTTTTGATAAATCTTGGCAAAAATTTCAAATCAAACTATGTACGAGGCTTTAAATCAAAATGTATTTATCGCTTTGTTGCTATTATACAGACCTGAATCTGTAGCTTCTGAGTTATGTCTACTTAAAATCCATATAATTTCTTTGTAAAATTTTAGTGCTGTTTGTGTGGTTTTGGCCTATCAGACAACTGTGTATCTTGTAAGTGAGCAGAGCAGTGTCATTACTAGGAAGGACAGAATCATTTTCAAGTCAGCCTGTTTGCTAATTTTGATGGCAAAGTGGACCATTGGAGTTCGTATGTGCTTGGCCATGGGTGCCTGGTCCATCTTTGAGAAAGATGACCTCTGGTAAATACAGGTAATATTTTTTTTTTTTTCCATCTGGAGTCAGCGCAGAGCATTTCAGCTGTCAGAGCTCTGACTTACCATGATGCTAGATTTTGAGCAAAAACTCCCAGGAACAGAGCTTATTGGTGGAATAAGCAGACATTGTAGTATTTATGTAAGAACTCTAGTGTAATCAAATATCAACATAAGTATACCTTTAAACTGAAAATCAGTGTGAAAGGTCTTCTGTTACCCATTTATGCAGCTGTTTTGCATTTTAGAAGTCAGTATGAAGAGCAAGTATCACAATTAATAAGCAAACTTTATCAGAGTAAGCTTAAAGACTTGACAGTGCATATATTGTAAAAAAATGAACCCTCCTCACACCTTTTAGTCAGCTAGCATGCCAATATGGAATTTTTAAAAGGAAAGGGAGAAGATTCAGGAATAATTTCAAACTCTCCTGAGCCTATTAAATAAAAAATCTATTAGAGCAATTACTAATCATATTTGTTAAAACTTGGAATTTTCACTTTTTTTTCCCATTGAAGTATTTCACTACTTTTAATTTTTGAGTCCAAGAGAAACTTTTATATTATATCACTATATTTCTCATTTTCATACTCTTATGACATTGTTTCATGATGTAGCAGTAGCAATTTGAATGTGTTTCATTCCTACTGATGTGTTATGATAGGATGTATTGATCAAATAATTTTTTAGGTATACATTTTACTTTATGATTGTCTTATTTTTAAGTTATTAGGGCCTCATGCTACTTAACACTGATTAAAACATCTAGATCAAAGTGTCCCCTCTCTGTTCTGTAATGAAAAGAAGCTAAGCATCAAATGTACTAATTAGAAAAGCAGCTGTTTTCCTGCTACTATCTTAGCTTGAAATAATTTTTTCTAGGAAGATGAAAACATCATCTTATCTGTAGAAGCTGCAAAGTGTACCGTTGTTTATTAAAAAAAAAAAAAAAAGTAAAAAACCAAGAGAAAGAAAACCCCAAGGAACACATTTTTTAAAGTATCAAAAAAATAATTAGTGAGAATGAGATACATTCATCTATATAAGGCAATTACCAGTCACATGACTTCGGAAACTAGTTTGTCTTGTCCATTGTCAATGAAGACACATAGGTCCTTCCAAAAGGTGAGGTTTAATTTCATTTACGTGATAAAAGCAATTGTATCTTTTCCTCAAAGTGTATCAGGATATATGCTTTTAGAGCATTTGATGTGATTTATGTGTTCTAACTGGAGGTACCTAAATAAGATAACCAAAGCATACGTAGTTGCAGTATGCACTGTCAAACTGACCTCAAACTGACTGGTTTTCCATAAATTGTCCTTAACTAACAAAATCCTACCTTAGGCTTTTAGATGCCCAAAGATCAACGGGATAATTATTACAACCGAGGTTTTTCTTTTTCAGATAGAAGTATTTTATAGTTTCACAGAATTGCAGGATTGTAGAAAGCTTGAGGTTGGAAGGGATCACTGGAGATCATCTAGTCCAATCTCCCTGCTCAAGCAGTGTCACCTAAAGCACATTACTCAGGATTGTGTCCAGATGGTTCTTGAATGTCTCTGGGGAAGGAGACTCCACAACCTCTCTGAGCAACCTATTCCAATACTCAGTTCTGTTGTCTGACACCACCACAGCACAAACAGATATCAATGTGACACTGAAAATGAGACATTCCATTCAGTTCTTACTAACAAATGATGTTAATTATTTCAGTAATAAATGACAGAATTAATAGTATTTGCTCATAATAGCATATCTTATTACACAGTACTAGTCCTGGGATGCAAAACAAAACCATAATTGATTCACTTTAAAATGAAAGTTTAACTTTTTGAAATACCATTTTTTTCTTAAGCAAAATTATTCAAAACCAATTTTACATGTTCTTACACCTATTGAGTCTAAGAGTGATAAAACACTTTAAGAACAGAGTTAATCATCGTGTGTAGAGAAGAGTTGCAGCTAAACCTTACAAACAGCTATGAATGCTGGGGCAAATTTTATGCTTGTACCTTGCAAGACTGTCTTTCAATAGCTTTTCTGCCTATGTTGTAATTCCCATAGTGGTCCCTGTGAATCTTACAGAATCTGTGGAACACACCCACACTGTCTCCTACGCAGAGCATATTTCCCCTCCTACTTTAAAAAAAAAAGAAAAAAGTTACTTTTTTCCATTTCTGCTTAATTAGCGAAAAAGGGCCAATGTCAGAGGAACAGAAACTATTCCTTGTTAATTAACCCCGGTAAAGTGACATCTTCAAGAAACCCGTAGCCTAAGCCAAGACCTGTTCTGAGGAGAATATACAGGTCTCCTTCTGACAGCAGAAGCTCAAACCATGTAATTTCATTTGTGCATTAGTCCTGTTCTATGTGGCATGTAATTCCTGACCTCAAAAGAAAGATTGATCATGGCTTCTTCCATCTGATATTTATGAAATGTTGCCTAGCATGTCTGGCAGAGTCAGTAATACATTTTCCTCTTTTTCTGTTTTGTCTCTTGTTTCTATAGCATCTGAGTTTTGTGTGATTTCTCATTAAACATTCTCAAGTTTCACCCACGCAGGCCATCTGGACTATAGTTAATATTTTAGGACCTATCCCCTTAACTTTGATGTACTTTCTTGTAACTGCTAAAACATGGTGATATCTCTTCCTTCTGTCTTGAGAACCTCCCCCTCACAAACCCAGACATACAGAGGAACCAAGGGCTTGATAGCTGCCAGCAGCTGAAGTCTTTCAAATCTCTTCTATATTTTTTTCAAATCTGAAAAAATCTGTGATGAGGAAAAGAAATCTGTGAGTTCTCAGCAGCAAAAATCTTACCATAATTATCAGAGTAATGTCCTAAAGTATTGAATGTTATATAAAAAATAAGTTACATGTTAGTGATTCCTGGGTTTGGTCTGTTGCATTAGATTATGAACTCTGAAATGGTACTGTGAGGAACAGCACAGGTACTATGTGATCCACCACACTGGATTCACTAATGACACTGTCAATACTATATCCTGATCCCTGTCTTCACCTGAAGCTTATTTGCTTCTCAGGTTCATTCAATTTCAGCTGAGTAACTGTTTTATGAACCAGCAAGGTCCATTCTACACCTACGACTGGAACAAGTGAGGGATGGAAAACATTCTACTTTGATTTAACCCAGAAAAATCTCTTAAATAGCTCAACCATTTTATAAGTATTCTCGGGGTCTGATGTTACTATTTGTCATTCTTATAATGTGAAAACAAGCTTGAAAGATATCAAAGGTCGGATAAATGTTTCTAAGAAACAAATTGACAGCTCTCATAACACTTGTAATGACATGTGCTTAGCATAATAAGATGCTTATCTGTGATCCCATCCCCTTAAACTTCTAGGACTGTGTGATCCCTGTAATGACATTTCTTAAGGATGGGCCCACATAAATGTTTCATGGTCTGTCTCAGTGTTTCAGCTACCTGAACTACAATTGCTTGCTTCTTAAGCACAGGGACTGATCACGAGATTTGTATCTTATTCCTCTTCCTTGCTATCTGCAAGACACAACCCAGAAGAAATAAATGCTCAATCGCAAAATACGTTTTGGGCAGCGATGCATGTGGAGTTACACTAGGGTCTAGTGGGTCACCTATGACAAAATGAGGCCTAATGAGCCACAAGCAGGAGCTGCTTGGGACTCTTCAGCTTGAGTGAGAAAAGAGAATAAGAGCAGAATTCAGTTCTCTGAACCCATGTGTCCGGGGTAACCTAGATGCTCCAGGAGTCTTAAGATGTGTTCAGGAGTGCAAATACATGGCACAAGGCATTTTGAAGCAGCATGTGGAGATCAGGGCAGATGTTCAGGTATGTCCCACGGACAGTAAGCATCTATGTTTAGGCAGAATTGAACTCTAGATTTTGTTGACCTTGACTGAGATTGAAAACTTTATCTTCACATATAGATACCCACATTTAGGTCTCATAATCTCTGAACTTGATCCAAGGAGATTGTAATAATGGGGACTTGAAGGGCAGTCATGGAAGAGACACTAGGCTAGGAATCCCTAAAATCTGAGTGAGAAAGGTTACTACAAAGCAGGGGATTCACCCCACTTCTATGAGACACATGAAACTAGATAAGGTGATAAGACTCTCTGAGACTGATATCTTTGTGTGTCAAGAGAAGATCAAATTCACTTCCTCTCCTGCTCTCTGGAAGTTGTATTGCAGCCGCTTTTATTATATAGTTCTGGTTTTTGTCTGTGTAAAATTCACTGTAAATTATAGAAAATTCCTTGACATTTGCCACAGTTTATTTTTCCTCTTTTGCTGTTTGTTTTCAGGCTACTGCAGAAATCTGATTACCACAGCACAGCTTGCCAAAATATCACAGAAATGGGGTAGGGAGGGTGATGGTGATCTTGCCAAAGAATTTAGATCCAATATGCTGCACAGTGAACAGAGTGCTCTGCCTCCAGCAGACAGTGACACACTGGTTGGTTTTCGAACTACTGCATTGTATGCATCCCTAGATTTGTTAGTTTTAAATATGCTTGCACCCCTAATGAAAACACTACACAGTACAATATATTTAGATGTCTGCTTATCTGCTTTGCCAACTAAGCTATTAAAAATGTTTTAATCGGCTAGTTTGAGATAATGATCCTTAAAATTCCCTGCCTCATCCTTCTTTCCAGCTTTGCCATAGTCATGCAAAACTTAAAACTGGAGAATGTGCATAGGTGTATAAAAGGATATTTTAGATGGGATCATTATCTTTCACTTTCCTGACCTCACTGTTTCTGTGGTGAGGTGTTTCAGGGAAGAATTTTTCACATTTTATAATGTGTGTTTGAGGCCAGGAGCTAAATCTCATAAACCTGTTAACAAGGGTGTAACAATCTGTTAGGCTGGGAATTTTTGGTTTTGCAAAGTGAGTAGAATCAATGTTTAAAAAGCTGAATTAATTTCTGCTGAGACATGCTTGTGTTGTTTTCCATGTATAAATTCTGGTTAAGAAATCTTTTCCTTTGAAAAATGTGCCTTTTGCAGTGAGTATAAGGACTAAGAGCAGTGGTGAGCTTTCTTCTATTTACACGGCCACATACATTTGAGCTTTACTGAAGACCATACTTGCTTTTCTGTTTGCAGTGGATGCCTGTGCGTTATTTCTCTAGAATACTGCTGTATATGTTCTTACATTTGTTTTCAAACAGGGTTATGAGAGAATAAAACCCCTCCTGTATTCTTCTTACCTGACCTACATATATCTGTTCCTCCTCTACTCCCACCCCCACAGTTGTCCACTTACTACTTTCTCCTCAAGTCATAGACAAAAGCTAAGCAGAGCAATTTTAAATACAAAGATTTATTTCCCATACATATTTATAAAGATCGCTTCTTAAAGTCATCTGCTGTGCTACATTGCTTTCTGGAATGATGCGAAATACGACTGCTTTCTTAAGCAATGAATTGTCAGATGGAATGCATAAAGCAGACATAGTATCTCGCTGGTGAACGCTATTCAGTTCCTTCACTAGCAGTTGAACTTTCTATTTAAAGCTCATGCTTTGTAAGTCAGAAATACCTCTTTAACTATTTTCACAATCAATCCTAGGAAATCACTGTTTCAATTTCTATTGTGAGTGTGAGACTTTGCTCCAGACCAGCTGCCTGTCAATCAGATGTCACTCACACATACCCCTGAACAATCTTCTCCTCTAATGAGAGATGAAAAAGTAACAGTTTAGATTTGTTTGTGGACTTCAGCGCTAGCTGATGTGAGTTGTTGGGGATTTTCTTTCCTTTTTTTCCATTAAGTAGATTAGTAAGTTTATAATTAAAATTCACATCACCCTCTTCATGAAATAGTCTGTTGTGGCAATACAAGCATTATCTTATGGAAGATCATTATATTTAATAGATCTTTATTAGCACACAAATATTTAAGGTACTTTTTTCACAGTAATGTTTTATGTAATTACAGTTATGTCTTTGCTAAGATTTTTTAATATATAAAGAGTATGCTTTCAATATAGGCATGTAGGTATGAATTCAGAATTCAGTATACATAAAGTTACTGCATGTAAATAAAAATAGAGTCTTAGGTTCATTAGTGATTTAATTTGGACCTGTCTCCTACCTTAGAGAAAAGTCTCAGGAATAGTAAATCCAGGTTATTTTTTCAGTACCCTAAGGAAAGCCACTGGCTGTTCTTACACACTTTCAATTGTGCTAATATTGCAATTGCTTTTATTTGAAGAGTAAAAGGGAGGGAGAGAAGTAGTAATTTTTCAAGTTTACAATTCTGTACCAGTTACAAACCTTTCTTAGTTTTACCTGCTACTAGACTTCATATAGGTGTACGCCTCTAACCATTTTAAAAGAGCAAAGAGAAATCAGATAGAATTGGGTTATTTGCTCAAGGCCTTTTGCTAGAGTTATTTTAAGTGTGTTTGGTTTTTACCCAGCACATCAGAGATGAAGACACTCTGGTTTACGTTGTTATGCCTTACGAAATGTGTGATCCTCTTCATCATACCCTCTTTCTATCCGTGTTGCTTCAAGGATCTAGCATTAGACTTTCATGGGGGCAGAATGAGACCTGCCTGGCTTTTTCATTAAACACAACAGCTCTAAATGCTACTCCATGATCACCTTTGTGCTCAACAGCTTTGAATGTTCTGAGCACAGATATTCTTGCTGTCATCTCTTCTGCCACTTCCATTGCTTTTTCTTTGCATATGTTCAGATGCTGCAAAGCAAGCTTGCATTATTATATATACCTAAGGCTGAGCTCTTAAACAGAGGTCACCTACATGACCCATGGTCAGATATATTTCAGCTGCATTACAACACTTAGTTCTAACATTTTCATTCATTGTAAGGATTACCTAGTTATAAGAACAGTCCCACTGCTTTCACTAGTATAGTTTATGGGGTAATGGGCAATTCAGTAGAAGGAAGGAGTGTATGTATATGACCTAGCACATTCCAAGATCTTGTAAGTTCAAAAAGATAATATGAGACAAACAAGATTTTAACAGAAAAGGAAATGAATAATCAAGATGATAGTCTTGGCAGATGGTCAGGGCAAATTGAGAAGATAGAGCTGGGAGTGTTATTTAAGAGGAAATGGCACTTTCTGGGTTTAGTTCTGGACAGATCATTAATATTAAAATAATTCTTATTGGAAAAAATATCTAATTTGCAAAGAGTCTCAGAGTTGGAATAAATACTTCTTTCTGTGGTTGACTTGAATAGTAGAAGTGATAAACCCAACCCAGACTGTGGATGTTAAAAAAGGGCATGTTCTCCTAGAAGGTGGCTAGTGATTGGATTCTGCTGTCTGTAACTCATGAATGCTGCTTTGTTGGAGTGTAGCACAGGAAAGTATATCTGTTTACCTAATACACTAGGCTGCTTTTTATAAACATTTACCCACAAGCACAGATACTAAATTTGATCAATGTTATTATTCCTAGTTCGCCAGGTATTAAAATTTTAAGAGTCCTTCCTGGAGTTAGCTCAGTGGGACAGAATACAGCACTACTAAGTACAGTAGCGTCCATGCTTCTTTATCTTATTCCTAATAGCTGCAGACACTTTAAAGTTAGATTAACTTGTATTTTCCTGAAGACTAAACAGTTCAATTTGCATATATGAACAGTGTGGAGAAGGGGAGAGGAAGGGAGAAAAACAGAATAAATTTTCAGAAGGGACTATGGGAGTTCTCATAAATACAACAGGTCATTGCTACTGCTTGGATCATCACCAGAAATTTACATTTTTATTCCCATAAAGCATGAGGTATCTTGCAAGGCAGCATAAGGTTTTCCTTGGGCATTTTAATGCTTTTATATCTTTCTTTCTGCATTATACATGCTTAGTTACTCAGGGACCTAGAACAGACAGCTGCAGAAGCAGAGGGGAAAGACATGTTGTTTATCTATCTGACTTGCCATTAGTTGGTAAAAGGTTTGGAACTGTTTCCATTATGAGTAGGTTTGTGGGGCAGAGACTGGCCCAACCTACATCCATCTCTGTGAATTAACTTTGTGCAAAAAACCCTAAGCCAAAACCAAAAGCCATTTACATCGACATGTGCTGTACAGAATCCTAAGACTCAGAGAGGCATTTTTAAGACTGTAGTTGAAAGTGCACAATACACAGTTTAGACAAGTAGTTCATCTGCTAGGCAACACTGAAATCTCTTTAATATGACCAATTTCTCTGTAGGCATCCAGAAAATTTCCAGAAATCAGTGCTGGAAACATGATAGATAGTTCAGAGTTGTCATCACTGCGTGTCAATATAACTTCAACAGGCGATCATGTAAAAGTACTTGGCTACTGTAGCAAAAATAGCAACTTTGGTTCACTCGGACTTTTATTTTTATTCTAAAAATACAGAGTGGAAACCAGATGAAACTACTAAGGCTTTGCCAGGCTTGACATGGAATTGTTGTTTTTTATGCAGGTTCCATTTAAAATAAAAGGTCAGGGGAGACGTACTTGCAACTCAGTCCTAACTCTGAAAATATTTGCCAGTTATAGTAAGGTTGGCTCAGTTTTCTGGTTTGTGATGAGAAATTGAAACATTTTGTCACTAAATTCAATCCTAGATACCACACTGAAGGACAGACAGAGGATTTAGGGTGGGTTTCTTTTGGTGGAAATCCTGTCAGAAAATCACCATATATTCGCAGTTCCTCATGGTGGCTTGCATAATGTTTTGTCTTTGTCTTTGACCATAGGAATGAACCAGTAAATTATTTTATTTGCCATTAGGACACAGTTTGAGATAGACCATCCCTTATTCTACTCCGTCCAGAGTAAGAGGAATTAAGTGGAGTATGTAACAATTTTGTAAACACTCTTAAGACATACTCAACCCATTCAAAAACTATAACAAGATGTATGTGGTCATATGAAATGCATTGGTTCTTATGTTTTGGATTATCTGTTAATATGCAGTCAGGAAAATGATTTTTCCTCTTTAGCAGAATTCTGTGGAGCACACAGGAACCTGGGCTTCCATGATGTAAAAGAATCACATAACATATGGTAATATTTTAATCTCTGGCACTAGACACTCGCTCAATATCTCAAAGTTGAACAAGCTCAAGAGTTCTCCAGACATACAGCCAGAACATCTGACTCCTTCAGAAGGAAGTGAATATGCTGTCTAAAGCACAGGGGAGAAATTCTGGCTTCACTGAAGTCAGTGAGAGACAGACTTGTGCAGTGGCAACCTAGAACCTTATCTGATGGCAACCTCTGTATAGAGATGGACAGAAAAGAAAATCTTGTAGTATGTGATCAGTACCCAGACTCTCTTTAATTTGATGCTGCTGCAGATTTCCTAAGTGAAGGGAAAAAAGGAAACAAGGGGTACTGAGGGAGCTGGCAGAGGTCCTAACCAAGCAACTTCCCATCATTTCTCAGCAGTCCTGGCTAACCATGGAGGTCCTAGTTGGCTGGAGGTCAGAAAATGTGACACCCGTCCACAAGAAGGGATGAAAGGAGGGTCTGGGGAACTACAGGCCTATCAGCCTGACCTCTGTGCAGGGGAAGGTTATGGAGCAGATCCTCTTGAGTGCCTTCACACAGCCTGTACAGGAAACCAGGTGATCAAGCCCAGTCAGCATGGGTTTACAAAAGGCAGGTCCTGCTTGATTAACCTGGTGTGCTTCTATGACAAGGTGACCCCTTTAGTAGATGAGGAAAAGCTGTCATTGTTGTCTATACAGACTTTACTAAAGCCTTTGACACTATTCCCCACATCATTCCCCTGGCAAAACTGGCTGCTCGTGGTTGAGGTGCTGGATCATATCCAAAGAAGGGAAATGAAGCTGGTGAAGGGTCTAGAGAACAAGTCCTATGATAAGTGGCTGAGGGAACTGGGGTTGTTTAGCCTGGAGAAAAGGAGGCTCAGGGGAGACTCTTCTGCTCTCTACAACTACCTGAAAGGGGGTTGTAGTGAGGTGAGTGTTGGTCTCTTCTCCCAGGTTACAAGGGATAGGACAAAAGGAAAATGACTCAAGTTTCACTGGGACAGGGCTAGATTGGATATTAGGAAAAATTTCTTCACTGAAAGCGTTGTCAAGCACTGGAACAGGCTGCCCAGGGAAGCTGTGGAGTCAGCATCCCTGGAAGTGTTTAAAAGATGTGTAGATGTGGCACCTAGGGACATGATTTAGTGGTGGACTTAGCAGTGTTAGGTTAACAGTTGGACTTTATCTTAAAGCTCTTTTCCAACCTAAACAATTGTATGATTCTATTCTATGGTTTGAACTTTTTGTATAAATAATAAAGTAGTCCCTTTTATGGTCATTTTGAGAATCTCTCTTGCTTGATATGTCTGGTTTTCTGAGGAGTGATTAATTTATCTATAATGAGGAATGCAAGGGAGAAAAACAGAAGGTGGGAGGGTAGGTGTACATTCTTTTCCTCTTCAGACTCTTCATGCTCTCTTCTATCCTCTGTCTCCTTTCTCTCATTTTTTCCTGTTACCTATCTTACTTCTTTTTCATGCCTTCGTTAGTAAATGATGTTTAAACTTCCCTAGCTAACCTATGCCTTCTCTTCCCTCTACCCCCTTTCCATTTTCTCCTGTCATTGTCCAAAGTTGTAAATTCACATCCTGTTCTCCAATCTGTTCCTCTTCCTGTCATCACTTTATTTCAAACTTGCTCTCTGCCCTGCCTCAGCATTTTTAAAATGCATAATTGTCTCCCCTCTTCTCTCCTTCTTTTAAAGTGTTGATACCATATTCACGCAGCAGGGATGTGTGAAGTAGAGACAGGGATAGCAAGTCAGGAAGGAAGCTTTTATATCCATAAAATGACAAAGCAGCAGGTATCTGCAAATGAATGTAGTTGTACCCGAATTCTCTCTCCATCCTGGGACCAATATTGCTAGAGAAGCACACTGTGAAAGCACCAAACACACAGTCCATCAGCAGTTTACTCTGTTGCTTTTAGCTTTAGGCCACTCCAGCATAATTCAGGAAAGAGGAGCTAAGTCAGCCTAATTCTTAACCAAGTAGTAGTTTACTCTCAAACTTAATAAACCATGTCTTCTGTGTCTTGCTGGCTAAAAAATATGACTACCTTTAAAGCTTTGTTCTTTCCTAATGGGAAGAGAAATAGGGGGCATAGTGGAAACCCAAGAAAGAGTATAAAGGGGAAACAGAACAATTAATAGAAACAAAACTTTAATTTCTCTTGCTGAACGTATACTTAAAAAAGGGGAATATACCACAATAATCAACCAGGTTTTTTGCCTTCAGCCTGTCTGAGGCCATGTGGTTTGGAGATCTGATCACTAGTCCGAAAAGGAAAGGCTGTTTGCAAGATTTCTGGGGTGTTTTTTCCTGGAAAAGGTGAGAGGACAAAAGCAGAAACCTGTGACATACACTTTATGCCTTATAAGGAAAGTATTCGTCTATGTCTGTCTGTCTGTCTGTCTATCTATCTATCTTTCTGCATACATATATAGAGAGATCCATATGTTTCAGTCTGTCACTAAATTGATTTGGAAGCAGGTATTTCTTTCATTTAATGCTCTGAGGGTTAGCTTAAAAACTCTAAATCTAATACATGGCTTGAACCAAGTGAATTGTATTTTCTTATTTGTTTTGCTCTTTCAGATTCACTGTTCAATATTTTCTGGAGTTACGCATGGTATTTCCATCAGTAAACACTTCTGACTATTTGGAGACAGAACAATGCCAAAGCAGAAGATAGTGTTTGAGCATTCAAACAGCATTTTGCAACCATCATGCTTGCTTAATACATCTCAAAACATTTTGTCTTGTACAATATCTGTGTAATTTTGAAACCATTTCTAAACTGTTATTTTGGGTGAGCATGAGTAGCTGGCTTCTTGTTGTATAAAATCAGTCATCACTTTCTCATTTGTGTTTGAGCTGTCATCCAGTACTCTTGTTATCTTTAATAGTGTGAACTTTGGTTCTGTTTCTCTTTCAAACCTCTGTTTTCATTCCAATTTTTTTTTAAACAGGCTCATCGGGCAGTCCTTTACCCATATTCATTGTTTATGGGATTTTCTTGGGTTTTTTGTTTGTGTTTTTTATTTTTTTTATTTTTTATTGCTGTACTTCTAAAACAATTTTCTGATTAAGTCGACTATTATTAAGCATTATTTACATTAAGTTGCACTTGTAATAGCATCGCTAGAGGGCAGTATTGATTAAACTAGGTGCACTCTAGTGCTCATTGGAAACTTACATGCAGAAAAGCCTCCAGTACAAACATCCTTGCATTTTTAACGAATGGTCATGGCTTTCACATCCATTTTTCATCATATCCCATACGTGAAAAGTAAATAGTCATCTTTATTGCCATGTGTATTAGATATTATTATATGTAACTTTAATGCAGGTAAAAGAACATTCTGTGATATTTTTATGAAAAGGAATGTGTATGGAGCTTAGTAGAAAACATATGGCATTGAAGTTATTGTAAATTATTTCTATTCATGAATTTATTAGAAATAATTATTAAAGTGATAAATATAATAAATTAAAACATAGGTTTGTTCATATGTTGTTTCTCAGGATGTTTGCTGTAAAAAATAAATATCTTATAATTCATTAACTGTTAATTCATTAATCTCAGTACAGATTATTTGAAAATAACAGACAGCAAAGATAACCAGGATTTTAACTTAAAACACTGACTCATTTGCTCTTATTGATTTACAGGTCTCCTGACAAAAGCAGCAACACAGAATCCTCGTAGGAGTGGTTTAGGCTCTGTGGGAGCTACTTAGTCAAGTTTCACTGCTGTTGATCATCATCCGTTATATGTCATCAACTCAACTGTCTGTTTCTCTGTATCTCATGAATGACAGCATAATTCCTCTACATTATGAGCTAAAGTTTGTTCTACCATATTAAGGATCACTGGACTAAGGAATCTAAAAAAAGAGATATGCTTGGGCATTAGCAATACAAAAAAGTTCATGGTTAACGTTTCATCTGCGTTAAACACCACTGCTGGACTTGCTGTTACCTACATGTTTTAATTCAAAGAGTCTGCTACAATGAAGAGTATCATCCCAATCAGCCTTAGAGAAGACTGTTTTGCCTATGGGAGGACACTGAGGTGCAAAAGAGAAACTCTTCTTATGCCCTAAACTGTCTGAATTGCTTTTATTTTCTTATACTTTCAGTATATACAATAGACCAAAGAGCAAAATCTATTTTAAAGTGGACACAATCTTACTGTTAACAGAGTTGTCATTAAATTGTAGGAGGTCTCCACAAAGACATGATTCCAGCTTTCACAAAGCTGAGATGTTGTTCAGCAGAAGTCTTTATGGAAAACTGCAGTAAAAACTAACTCAGAGACCTACTCTTGAAATGCCACGTTCGAGAGAACATAATGGAGCACTAAGTTTGAAAAACTTGGACAAAAAGAACACAAACTGTCTACACGGCACCTTTATTCCTCTGTACTTAGATTGACTTTCTCGTACTAAAATCATTTTCAGTTTTAACCAGTTAAACATGCCTCTTCTACAGTTCCATTTTTGATAGTTAAAGTTGGATAATACAGTATTTGCAAAGAGCATGTTTGGTCATCTGTGGCCTATGTCTCATCTGAAACACCATTTAGCACCAGAAAGCAAATTAAAGAGAAAACAAAAAGTAACACTTGTTTGAAAGAGATCATTAAATGTATTTTGAAAAGCCTAAAGTTATATATTTAACAGTTTTTATATGTTGTATATTTGTAGAAAATCCTATTTAACAATTAACGTGATAACTCTGACGGTCATGACAAGTGGTTCAGAGTTAAGTTGTGTTTTATTACTTCAGTTGTCTCTGAAGTGGCTGGTATCGTTTGCTTTCTTCCATTGGGACATTCTGGATGTAAAGCATGACCAGAGAGGACTGTGTAGAAAAAGCAAAGAATAATGTTGTTTATATTACATAAATGCATTCAACCATTGCACTGTTGGAAGGCATTTTTTATTTTTTTTATTTTTATTTTTTGTCTTTATGTACTGATAAAAATAGTGTAAAGTATTTTACTCATTGCTCTTCATAGCAAAGTTTCTTTCTTTCTTTCTTTCTTTTTTCTTTCTTTCTTTTTTCTTTCTTTCTTTTTTCTTTCTTTTTCTTTTTCTTTTTTTCTCTCCTTTCTTTCTTTGTCTTTTCGTTTTTCTTTCCTTCTTTTCTTTCCTTTTCTTTTTTCTTTTCTCCTTTCCTTTCTTTTCTTTTCTTTTCTTTTCTTTTCTTTTCTTTTCTTTTCTTTTCTTTTTTCCTTTTTTTTCCCTTTCTTTTCTTCTCTTATTCTCCCTTTCTCTCTTTCTGTCCTTCCCCACCCCTTCCCCACTCCCTCCTCTTTAATGTAAAAGTCAGTTTGAAGCCTGTTCTTTGGTCCCATTTTCAGTGTTTTACCTCATTGTTAGAAAGCCCACATTTTTGGCATTACTGGTTAGTGAAAATTTAGCAAAGACAGCATAGACAAGGGGGGAATTTTGATAAAACAGAGAAACAAAAAAAACTTTGTTCCCTTTTCGGTATGTAAGTTTGGTACATATTCGTACGATGCAATCAACAAGGGAGCTTAATTTCTTCCTGGAAAATATATTATGGTTTCAAGTATACTACCTAATATTCCAATTAACTTTTAGTGTTATGCTAGTTCTATTCTACTAAAGAAAAATATATAGAGATTGTTCAAGTGACCATAGGTAAAAGGTATAAAAGTGACAAGTTGATTCAAGACTTTTCTTTTAAGGCCTGCTCTAATACTGAGGATTATTTCAAGCAGAGATTGCAGGAAACATGAACTATAGATCGTTTTGTCTTCAAGTAAAACAAGTAGATACAAAATTCTTATATAAACTTAGTATTTTGACCAGTGTCAAAGTAGCAATTAAAGCCCAGCCACTTGAAAAGTGTTGTGGACTGAATGCACTATAAATGACCAATGTCAGGTTTAAAATGTCATGCAATAAATGATGGTAACTACATTTGCTGTACATGTAGACCTCAAGAGCCAGACCCTCACTCTACCAACTCTCTGTTTTGATTTATTTTAAAGGGAGTATAGTAGCCTTATTTAGTAAACACAGAACAATTAAAGATGTTACATCATTTCTGTTGCTTTACAGTATTCAGTTTTGTGTTGGTTCAGCTAAATTATGAAAAATAAAGAAAATCCTTTTATAAGTGAGACTTTTGTTCCCTGAGCATGACGTCACCAAAGGAATTTCACTAGATTATAAGTGAAGTGGGGGCACAGAGAGGAAGATTTAGTGATGGAATGGAAAATTGAGAATATGGGCTGTGTTTTGAAATTGAAGTTTTACCCTTCCCTTTTCAGGTCTTGGGTACTTTCATTCTGGTATGCTCAGTTATAAATCAGATGAAGGTCATTATTTTCTGGAAACCAGATCCCACTAGAGGACCTAGAAATGGGCATCTGAAATCTGTACATATAAAATCATACCTTCCAATTGGTTCTGAATATGCAAGCTTATGTCTTTGTTTTCTGAGTACTTTAAATGCTCAAGAAAAGGTAGATGTACATCATAAGGTCTACTCTGGGCAAGAAAAATCAAAGACAAAAGATTCTGATTATTCATCAGAGACAAATTCTAGTTGCTGAGTCTCCTGTGTACAACAGACACTTAAAGGCACTTAAAATGTGTTTTGTACTTTTCCCTCCTCTAAAATGTACAGTTTTAACAAACAAAATATACTGGCTGCCTTTGTCACTGTGAATTACTACTCTAAGAGCAGTGGTGAAATGTTTCTCTCTCAGGAACAATGTTTTCAAAATATTGTGAACGTCTAATTTTACAGAACTAAGTTACGTATAAAAAAATGTTTGTTTCTGAAATTATTTTATGTGCCTCTTCCAAAGCAAAATTTGAAACACAGAAAGGAATGTCTTATTTGAATGCTATTAAATATCCTTCATTTCTCAGCTTGCAAACAAGTAACTTTTTGAAAACACACTTGAAAGGGAACAGCAGAATATGGAAAAACACATAATGGAGTAATAAAAACAACCTCTAGAAATGAAGTGAACCTTTAAACCCTTTTTTTAAAAAGGGTTACTGTTAGCCCAGGCAGGGACAGATTTAACTGCTGCTTTAAACATCTGGGATATGAAATGGAGCAAATATTAACACACGATGACAAACAACATGACACATCATTCACCAGTTTCATAATTATGCTCTGGGTTGGTTTGTTGGGTTTTTTTTTGTTTTGTTTTTTCCCCAATTCGTTTCTTCTCTGCAGTAGCTCAGGTTTTATGCATGTGGTATCCTCAATCATTCACTTGTTTACCGAAATTGTACCCACATGCTGTTGCATAAATCTTTAACTCAGGCACTTACTACCTAATATTAGCCTATTCATCACAATTGTGACTACTAATTAGAGTTTCCAGAAGAAAATAAAGAATTCAGCACTGTGTCTGAAGAGGCTGTGTGGCTATGAGGAACAGCTGAACCAGAAAGTGGTAAATTGGTTGGTTGACAGGAAAATCCCATCACTGGCTGGCTGGGCCGCTGAACTAGTGGAAAGAAAATCAAAAGCCAACACTGGAGGTAGAAACAAGAAGCCAAATGAAAAAAAAAAAAAGTAGAAACCCAAAACCAGAAAAAAGAAAAAGGAGTTGGAATATTTGTTCAAGCGGAAAAACCAGAATCAGCTTTCATTACATAAACCCATAAACCTACATATATGCAGTATCTTTCCCAATAGAAAAAAAAAATACAGAAGGTGGCATTTTCTATTAAACTTCTTTATGTGAAGAATAACATGTACATGAGTAACAACCAAAGACCAGGAATGGGTTGACATGGAGTACTGCATACATTTACACAATCAGTCACTTCTCCTACTAAAGAGACAAAGTGAAAGATGACAGGAAAATACATGGAAGCCACTGTCACATAAACTTCCAAGACTTGGAACTGTTTCAGATGAATGATTGGGTCAGTAAGACGTAGAATAGCATTTTCTATGAGGTTTGGAACAGACCCAGTAAAGACTGGGTTAGAACCACCATGAAATATCCCCCAGTTTCTGATTCCAAAGGCAACCTTTAACGAACAGGCTTAGTCAGAGGAGAATTCCTCTAGTGGTGAGAACCCTTGGAAGGTGAAAGACCCTCTAACTACCATACTGCTTCCCAGGGAGTACAGACAGCAGATTACCATCATTAAGGCTTGTAAGAACCACTGTCTGTCACTATAAGTGATATCAGCCTGCAGACCAACTTGTTTTTCAAGGAACTTCAAGATGGGGTAACGGTAAAAGTGATTTCCAGGTACTCCTGCTCCAACCATGCAAAAATGCTTCCCAGACTTGCAATAATTTTGTGGCTGGAATTGGGTAATGATTCTTTGAGGGGAATTATTAATGCAAATGAAAATCACAAAGGCTCATCTGATTTCAAGTGGGGGCTTGAATGAAGAAAGCAAGCCAAGAAGGAAACTGAAAAGAAAACAAGACCAGAGAAAAATAAATTTTTCATTTCAGAGTATTTAGTACTTATTAAGTGCTTTTTAGTGGTCAGTAAGTACTAGGGGAGCCAAAAGGAATAAGATTTGAAGCAGGGAAATGAGAAAGCAAATATTTTAATTGCAGAGATGAAAATTTTACTGATAATGTGGTTGTCTTTAAAATTTGAGACCCATGGGTAGTATGTAAAAGGTAAGTCTGTCACTGATTAAAAATAAACTAAAAAAAATAGAAGAAAAGCGGAAGTAAATTACAATAAGGCAGAATAGAGAGTGACTAATACTGAGCCATTCTGTGGGAGGATCAACACAAGTTCCTGTACTGCATTTGACTGTGAATAAAACATGAACACTGAGGTTGCATGGTTTGTTAGTATCAGTAGGTCACACAGATTAGCAAAGATATGGGAGGCATATGAAGATCTGCAGAGACAAAATGGGCCACAAAATATTACCAAAAAAATGAAAAACTGAAAATTGGGAATTTCAATATATCGTTTCTCTTTCAAATAACATCATTGGGGCCTCAGATATGTAAAACTTTAGGATGTATGTGAAAAAGGGAAATACTTCTTTCATCCTGCTTCTTAGACTGATAACGATGTTGGTTTCAAGCTGCTCAGTGCCTAGGTCTAGTCACTGATTTCATATGATAAACCTGTATTAGCTATGCCTTTTCAGGCAAGCCATTGGAGGACCCTTAGGACAGATCATCTGTAGTCACAAGGTACAAGGTGCTAGTGGCACTGATGTCCTCCACAGCTGGCTTGAACAGACCATAACCAATATTTTCTAGGTTTGATGTTGCCGGTATTAAGCTAGTGAAAGTGATGTTAAACCACTACCAGGCTGCACTGATCCAAAATTACCTGTGCAAATGAAAAGGGCGATTAACCTGTAATCAAAGCAACTTTTTGAAAAATATTGTCAAATAACATGCAAAATTCAGTTGAAGTAAGAGAAAAGCATAAAGTCTGTTAATGTAAAAAATCCTAAATGGCAAAAAAAAAAAAAAAAGAAGTAATAAAGGGAAAAAAGAAAAGTTCTGTAAAGAACTTTCAGAGCAACCATGAAAATGTTTAGTCGTAGAAACTTCGAAGCTGTCTTTATTAGGATTATAGGATCTGATATAGTTGAAGGAACATATAAGCATGCTCCTTACATTGGGAGTTCATGTTGCAGAGAGCTAATTTACATTAGCTAAGGAGCCTGAGCACTACCTCAAGCAGTGGTTTAAATCATCATGAGCCATGAGCAAGTGTCTCCCTTCACTACATAGGAAAAATCCTATGTACATTGCAATATGCTCCAGGAGAGACAGGTGGTTTAGTATGGGTTCTTACACAGGCATAAAAATACATGTCAGCCACCTAAGGCAGAGACTATAATGACAGGAAATGTTGACATCAGCTGTCATCCGAAAATACTTAGTTGTGAAGGTGGCAACAAAAGGTTGGCAGTAGCAACCTGAACCAGTTGTTACTGTACCAAAACATTGCACGAAACAGGAGCTCACAGACCCCCAGTGGCAGTAAAGAGGGCCTTCCATCACAGTGACTAATGCAAATGCAATGGTAATACATTTACTCCTGTATGTAGGGTAATATATTTACTTCTGTATATTCAGAACATATCCACATGGATAGATGAAAACAAATGTGGGCTGTACTGTACACACTCTCCAGTCACTTCTATGCAAATGTATTTAAGCAGCCTCCAGAGCAGAAATTCAACACAGACTATGACTTTACTGTGTTTTAGTCTAATTGATATGCTATTAGCAAACAAAACAAGACAAAAAAAGGAAGTATAGTGAGGCTTGAAGAAAACTATGTTTAATTTGGCACAAGTTACAATTCTTCCTCAAGGAAGCCATTTAGCACTTGGTTTTCACTACAGACAGATTTTTTTTTCTTCACAGAATTTTGAAAAGAGCAACGTGACAGTAATAATGTAACTTCCAGCCCATGCAAAGTAAATCAAATGATGATGAACTCTGAACGTGTAGGAATTTTAGCTGAGTAAACAACAATGACCTCGTGGTGCACAGGAAACCAACACCCACAAAAAAGAGAAAAAACACAATTGTAAAGCCTCCCAAGCTCCTTGTTATCTCGTTCTTACTCAAGCTATTACAATCATAAGAGAATCTCCAATATAACATATTCAATGGCACTTAGAATTCCATGCAATTATTTGTTGTTTCCATTTTAATAATTTTTAAAAGCTAATAGGACATGTCAGGCTCCAAAAATAAAAGGAGACATGGGTCCATTTACTCTACTAGGAAAGAGGAATGCAGAGATTACAGAGTGCATGTTACTATGTTCCAGGCACTTCGCACTCCGTGGAGACTGGAGACAGCAGGACAAATGTGGGAAGAGTAGAAAGCTTTGCCTCAGAACAACTGAAATTTGTGTCAGGAAGGAAACTATTTAAAGGCCTGAAGACAGAGGCTTTGCTGATGGATTAATCAACTAACTGTGCAACAAGTTCGGTGAAACCTGAAAAGACATGGGATATGAACAGCATTTAAGGGCATTATTCTCACTTTGGAAATTATGTTTTTTCTTATTCAGCTGATCTGTGGGCAGAAAACAGTAATCTCAAGTGAACATAGTAGTGTCCAATATCTTGTCAGGTAGTGGAAAAGCAAGAAAAGGAACACATATGAAAGACTGCTGGAATTCTGAAAGGAAGGACTCATTGATAGTTATTTTTTTAAAAATAATATTAAAAAAATTTAGCAAGCACATAGTTTTTTCTCAGTTTAATTTCACAGGTATAATACTGGGGTGGTTGTTCATGATGGTAAATGTCTCCGTTAACCTCAGTTAACCGTCAGGAAAAGTTTCTATACAGATGCCTAATTACAGGAGCAGAACCAAGTTGTCCATCAGTTCTGTGGTCTGGAGGTAAGGTGAGATCTTTGGAGACACCAGATTCAAATGGGAAATATCTGATGCAAATAAACAAGGAAATCAGACCTTTTGGAAATTCATTGGTACAATAGTGATGCCAAGTCTTACTGGTTATTTAGTCCTCAGTTAAGTTAATATCACATAGATCCAAGGCCTTCAAGAATCTGAAATATCACACAATCGATTTCTTCAGGCTGTAAAGATATTCCAGTGTTTGTAGGAATTCCGAATAGCTACAGCCATACCTTAAGTTTCTGGCATAGCAGAACCAGAAGTTAAATGTCTGCTTCCTGTTCTCCTACTGCAGCAGCCAGCAGCATCTGCTATTTTGGATGCACTGACTACTGATGCTTGAGTGTGACTGAGTGTTGCCTTTCAACTGTGATGATGTGAAATTTCCTTTGGATTTTATGTCCCATAAACTTCTGGCTTGGGAACAAGTTGCTTTACAATGGAAAGTCATTCCTGATGCACAGTTTTAGTTCCCTTGTGCCCAGAATTCCAGTAAGCCATGCAGAAATCCAGATGAGTTAAATTGCTTCTCTGTGTGATCAGCTATATATGTTTTGGTGAAAAAGAAAAAAATTCATTAAGCTAAGCCACTAGTGGAGAAACTCTTATTAACAGACTCTAGCAGAGGTGGAATCAGAATAAACCAAAGATAGTCCGAGTCCCTCTGTTTTCTAGATCATTTCAAACACCGACATACTCTGTTTTGGAAGGTCATTGCTAGTAAATTGACTACTTTTTGGTAGGTCTTTTCCAAAGTATTCACTTTACTGCTAAGTAGGCCTTATAAGTGTTTATGAGATGACTGAGCAATTTAATTTCAGATTACATTTAGCATACTGGATGTATATTAAAGGGAAGAGGAGGCTGCTTGCTTCCTTTCTCCTGGCTGCTTCACTATGTTTCAAATGTTATCATGGAGGGGCAGAGCAAGTTTGGGAATACAAAATGCAATGAGGAGTCACAGATAAACACAAAGAGTGCAGATGTTTAGGGACACAGGAAGTTCCTGAGAGGAGCAAATGTCCACACTTTGTATGTGTTGAAAACAAGACTTTTCTAGGAATTTACGTGTGTTGCTGTAGAGCTTCTTCCAACCCAGGAATACACGGAAACTTTATAAACTAAATGATAAATACAGCAAGTCATCAAGGAAAGATGTTCTGAAATCTTTGTTATTTTAATTGTACCCCTCAGATTAGTTTCTTCTACTTCAGAAATGCCTTGTTCTTCATGGGTTAACAAAATCTAATGCTACAAACTGAAAGCCTCTGCTAGACGTTACTTTGTTTACTTGAACAAATCTAAGTGGCACCATGGCAAGGTCAGTTCATATTATTTTGATGCTGAACGTAGGCTCTTTAGGCGGTTTGAAACACTCAGCAAGCTTCCTCTCCTCATCTTTGTCTCCCGCCTGGGAGCCACAGCAACAGGCCAGGCAAGAGGTCAGGAATGGTTGCAGCCTTTAGTGCCACACAGACACACGCACTGTGATGACTGTAAGCAGTTCTAAATGAGTTATTTTGAGGATATTCAGCCTGATTTAACTATTAGTGTGGTTTTGGCAGTGGGGAATGTAGTGCAAACTAAAAGCCCATCTCATGACATTGCCTCTAGCTGTGCACTTCCATGCCAGATGGCTAGTGGGCCCCAAGGTTTGGTGCTCTGAGGGGATTATAGACAGGATGCATAATCTGAAATTACTACATTTTGGCTGCCTTTCTGAGAAGAACAGGAATGGAGGATTTCTTTGGCATCTGTTTCCTGTTAAAAAAAGAAAATTATGCTTTTCCCAAGTCTTGTATTAGTCTTTCATTGTCTTGTGGAGAATTAGGAATATGAAGTCTAGATAGATGCAAAATAAAGCTTGTTGCCTTTCTACTTACATGTAAAGATATCCTGGGTTTGGAAACAAGGCAATCAGCTTGTATGGCGATTATTTGCATCCACTGGTATTTTTCAATGGTCTGAGAACAGCTCTTTCTGAAGAGCAGAGGTAAAAACGGAAAGAAAATAGTTGTTGATTCTCATTCCATTTGTTAAGATTATACCTAAGATTATGTTCAGAGTTGAGAGCTTTTCCAAGTTTAGACATCTACTCACTCAGTGAAATAATTCAGAAATCTGTGTCAAATAATGCCACCTGGTAACACCTGTCATAATCATGTTTAGCTTTGTCTGTTACTTTTCCAAATACAAAATAAAAGCCATACCCTGTTTTCCACAGCTGATCAGTGCTCCTAAAAATTACTGCCACCTACAAAAAGGAATATGTTGATGAGCCTTCTAATAATAATGGGAGAGGCATGTGTTTGAGGACCACATGGCTTTCACTTTACCTTCAGAAACTTCCCTTGAACAAGATGCACCAGTTCTGAAGGCATTGGCAATGTATTAGTTCCTTAGACAATGAGTTGGCTGCAGGGAATATGGGTACACAGTAATCTATTGCTCAGCTACAGTATGTGTCAGGTTGCAAGGCAATAGTGTATTGCTATATTCATTTCATTGAAAGGTTTCCCTTACTAGAGTGCATTGACCAATATTTCAGTCGTACCATGAGCTAAAACAGCATGCTTACTCTTGTAGTGAAGTAATTAATTTAAAACGTAAAAAATAAAATTAAAATAAACCTATGCTTAGTTATTAAGAAGTCCAGCAGAGAACTCTTACAGTGACAGATGATATTAGCCTATAAGCATTTATAACTTACATGGTAATAAAATGGGGTTACATTTTTGAATTAAATCGATAACATGACCAAATCGATTTCATTAGTGTATCTGTCATATTTGCCGTTAATGATGGCTAACAGTGGAATGGAAACTGACAACAATCCCTGAAAAACTGTGCAGATCAAAATTATATTATACTGGCATTCATGAATTTTAATACCCTTTCTATCATGATTTTTTTGAACTCCCTTTTTAAATTTGAAGCTCACAAGAAGAAAATTAAACTTTCTACACCTGTCTCAGCTCCTATTATTTCTATTGTTACAAGTTAATAGGCTCAAGAATGGAAGATATTTGCACTAACTAAAACAAGAAAAAGGCCTTGCTTGAGAGTCTCTTATGAGTGCTTATATAGGAATGGATAATTCTCCACTGCTAAAGTGTTGACATCAGAGTCATTTCTTCTGGATGACTAGAGAGCTTTAGGATACCCAAATTGCTGTTTAGAAGACTGTCTGTGGAAGATGCTATTCGTATTAATAGACTTTGGTCCTCTAGTCGGTAACTCCTTTTAATGCTAATGGAAGTTCTGCAGAAATCTACAGGAGATGATAGCTACTGTCATGAATTATCATAGCTCTCTAATCCCATTAGTAGGGCTTAAATGTGTGTGAGTTAAGTGTGCAAGGGATGAAATGCTCACCTCAGAGCAGCAATTGAGAACAGCAAAATACCCTTATGTAATGAGATAACTTGACCTTTCTGCTACTTGGAAATGTGACAAGATATTAGATATGTGTCATATGGACTGAAAGACCATTACTCTTTCCTACTTCAAGTCCCTGATTAGGACCACTTTCTTGGGTTAAAATTATGTGAAAATGGATAATTAATAACAAGAAACTGTGGTGTAATCTGGGCATGGGTAAGGTACAACTTTATCTTAAATATGTTAATAATTAAATAATTTTATCTTAAATATGTATTTTGTATATGTATACATAATGAAGGGCATTGTGTCTGATTTGAGTGTACCGTCTTTCTTGCTTTCATAGATGATGCCTCTGTTGCAATCAGGAGCTATGACAGCAACATGGGCAAACAAAATCAGAGATGTAGTCCACACAACATAGGTGGTAGAGGAAGAAATAATTAGCCCTCCAAATGTGGGGGTTGTTTTGGCCTTGTGGGGATGTTGGTCTTTTCAAGAGAAACTTCATCTTCACATATTCTATGCTACTATTAACAAAATTATTGAGATCTTAGTGAGATTATTCTGTGCTGTACATACGCTTACAGGCTGCAGACTCCACAGAGGGAATGTCTTCCTGTCTATGTGTTAATAACATCTACCAAAATATTGCTGCTCTTGGTATTCAAGGTAATATTATTTGTATTTTGTACATGGGGTGGGTTGACTTTGGTCTGCAGCCAAATGCCTATGCAGCCTCTCCCTCACTCCTGGTCTTCAACAGGAGAGGAGTAGAAAATAAGGCAGACGCAGGGAGATAACTTACCAGTTAATGTCATTGGCAAACAGACTGAATTTGGAGATAATTAGTTGAATGTGTCTGCAACTAAAATAGTTTTGGTTAGTAAGTAAAAAAGACAAAATTGACAGAACATCTTCTCTCATCTTTTTTCAAGGTTCAACTTCACTCCTTCATTCCTAACTCCTCTACCTCCTCCCACATCCTCAAGTGGTGCAGGGGAATGGAGAATGCAGGAGGTTGTGGTCAGTCCATAAGAGTTCCTCCATGACACTCCTTCCTCCTCACATTTTTCTTTGCTCCAGCGGAGATCCTCCGAATGGGCTGCACTCCTTGAGGAGAAACCTGCTCCTGTGCAGGTCTTCCACAGGCTGCATTTCCTTCTAACCATATCCACTTGCTCCAGTGTGTCATCTTCCACAGGCTGCAGTATGGTTATCTGCTCCAGCATGGTGTGCCCCCAGGCTGCAGGGAGACAGCCATCATGTTCACCACAGGCTGCAGGGGAATCTCTGCTCTGGCACCTGGAGGATCTACCCACCTGGTCCACTGACCTTGATGTCTGCAGGGCTGTTTTTCACAATGTTTCTTCTCACTCCTCACTGCTGTGAAGTGTTTAGCCATTTCTAATTATGCTTTCCCAGAGGCACCACCATGTTGTCCAGGGGTCTCATCTGTGCCCTGCGGTGGGGAGGTTGGAGCTGGCTGGACATGGATGTGGACACCAAATGCAGTATGTCTTGCTGTAAGACTGTGAAGTAGGAAAAAACAGAGGAATGCACCCGGAGGAGACAAAACACAACTGTGGGGAGACATTAGCATTCCTTAACTGCATCTTTGAACAATCTATCGCCCCTTGTGGCTCGCTCTTGCAGAGACAGCAGCAGCAACTTGCACGTCCAGCAGTGTGTATCCAGCAGGAAAGGTATCTCATTTGGGCATTTCCAGACAATATGGATGTTTCTTCCCTGTGGTTCCACTGGACAATTGCTCCCAAAAAGCTGCACAAAGCCATGTGCTCTCCTGCCTGCTGTGAATATGTTTGGGTGTTTTCTTTTTTCCTTAATTGTTTGGGGTTTTTTTGTTCCACTCACAGCTTTCTTTATTAGCTGCAATTCAGGGGATTTAGCCTATAATCCAGTACATTTTAATAGCAACTGTGTCCAAAAGAAAACTCTGCTGATCCTCAGTGGCACTTAAATAACAACTTTAAAAGAAAGAAATATCTCCAAACTGCAGACATCAATGTAAAAAACTATGGTACAGTTTCATAACAGAGGTGCTGAGGCCTGAAGAAAATTGGGAAACAAATAAATTAATGACACCAATAAAGTCTAGTTTTACTTCTTCAAAGATCTCATTTTAGACTGAGCAAAATTCCCTTTTCCCAAATCTGTTTCATCTCTTGTCTCTGGGGTTAGTTTTATTTTCACTGGATTAAATAAGGAAAAGCAAGAGCCTTTGAAAAGGTATTTTCTCCCCTATACAGCCAACTCCAGATATCTGAGGCATAGACTTTAGGAGTTCTTTGACTGCAGATTGTAGTCCATTACAATCAATGGAGAACCGTATTGCATTTACTAGTACAGAGTTGTAAGCCATGACTTTTTATATGCCCATATTTGCTGAAGACCTCATTTAGTCACTTCATTTAGACTATTCCATTTAGACCATCTCACTGAATTAATTTTAAGATTTAATACTGCTGACTATTTCTGTATCCATTCCATGTGAAGTCAGTAACAATAAGTAGTCCATAAGAAAAATCACTGTGAGATGATCCTCCTACCTTCTCTACCCTCCTCGTCCCCCAGATCACTTCATAAAACTTATGTTTGGCCTTGCTTTGTGAGGAAGGAACAAATAAGTAGATTGCATATTGTGTGGATTAGATGAGAGTGCAATAAATAGTATTTTATAAGAAAAATCTGGATTTGCTAAATCTCTTTTCTTTTTTTCTTTTTTCTTTTTTTTTTTAACTACATGCCCTTGAGCATGAATCTCTGTAACTTGTATGTGTGGTATCCTGGGCTCTCTGATCCATCCCACCACGGGGGAGTATGACCCACTTTAAAAACAAGCCAGTTTTGATGCTCTAGTAGAAAATAGGTTAGCTTTTGACTGCAATGTTCTCAACAGCCAACTTGAGGAAGAAGACTTACCTGGTAATATAGTCAGATCTCCACTAGTGAAGAGATTTCTCTTTTCTGAGAGACATTAATCTGCAGTATAAACAGTAAGAAGTT
This sequence comes from Nestor notabilis, assembly GCF_000696875.1. Lineage (NCBI taxonomy): Eukaryota > Metazoa > Chordata > Aves > Psittaciformes > Psittacidae > Nestor > Nestor notabilis. Next base: position 105 of record NW_009929736.1, on the reverse strand, counting down.
CAATGATCCATAGAAAGAAAAAACAAAGATAATATTACTACTTTCAAACATGAATTGTGTCTGTCGAATTCTTGTGTGTCTCTGCACCAAACACCTTGTCCTGGG
>NW_009929735.1:0-10330 GCF_000696875.1 Nestor notabilis | reverse complement strand
CCCTAACTATTCTATGATGCTATGATTCTAAGAACAATTTGGGTTGAGACGTGTTGGATGCAGAACTCTAAATACTGGTGTCATCAGTCCTACCTAAAGTAGGTTTTGATGAGCATGGACAAGTCACACAACATCCACGTGCCTCTGCTTCATGACTTCTGTGAGATGGGGTTAGAGATATTGTCTCATGTTAAAATGTGGATGTGAAAAATAGATCACTTCAATTACGAAATTTTTCTGTTAAGGAAAGAGCATTATTGCTCATTGTTAGCATGTGTAAATGATTGTGTATAGAGTAAATATTGAGTCTCGATGTGTCACCTGGTTCACTTTTTAGCTGCTCTTTGCTAAGGCAGGGATGGTTGCACTCCATCTCTGCCTTTGACTACCTCCCAGGGTGGAAACTTTCTCTTGAGAGATCTATCCCAGGACTCAAGTTATCTTTACAGTTCAATGTTCTCCTGTTACCTAATCTTGATCTTGCTGCTGTCATCTGAACCCATTCATTACTGCTCACCCTATCTGCTGTGGAGCACAGGCTTTTGTAGATACAAGAGCTGTCTGCATTTTTATGAGTGGGTATGCACTGATCATGTGTGCCAGGTGGTTTTCATTGTGAGAAGCAGTCTTACTGCTTACAGCTTTGCCAAAGCTCAGCTATTTAGGCTAAAGCTTTTCCATGCCAGGCATTTCCCTCAAGCTGTTTTCCACCTCCTGCTTTTTAATTCCTCTTTGCCTTTTTGTTTTAAAATGCAGCCAAAAATCTCAGCTGTTTCTGAGAACGAGCTTAGGGAAGGATACTGCTGTATTATGGCTGAATGGAAGAACTTTGGTGATGGGACTATTTTTGGAAGACTTGAGTGCTCTGATCTGAATTCTGGGAGTGGGGTTGTGACTTGAAAATCAGACAGCTAGGTGTTTATCCCCCAAAATGACAGCTTTCCATGGTGGACATGGGTCAGCTGGTCTGGTTTCAGCCTGGGAATATCAGTTGATACTGAGGTATTTCTTGTGACATGTATAAGAGTTCAAACGAATTTGAGAGTGGGAAGGAAAGGAGGTCTCAGAAATTCCTTCAAAAGCTTTTAAATTAGGTGGTGTCAGTGAAAGCGGAGAACAGAGGTGCAACACCTGAAGAAACCAACCTACCTTTGTTTCAATGTTCCCCAGAGTAGCCTGTGTTTGTGTAGAACACTGTCATTTGTTAACCTCCTTGCAACAGGATCCAACTTTGTATTTGAGCTGTATTTTTTCTCCTTCAGCTTGCAAGGGTGGCTTTTTTCCCCCCAGACAGCTAAGACTGTTCAAAATCTAGACTCTCTGATGAAACCAGATCTGCCTCTGATACACATTAATCATGGCTGGATTATGGGCTTGGAGTAGCCACTGGAATTTCTTTCTGGTGAAACTGGAAGTGACCTTTGTTTCTCCTTGTTCTTGTGGATCAGTCTCAAGCTTAACTGGACATCTACAAATGCTGCAGCTGCTAACAGAGACCACAGAGGTGACTGAGAGGTGAAGAGTAATCTCTACTCTTAGGCATTGCTTCTTTTGAGACTACTACAGCATTGAATCATAGATGTCTTGCTGATCTCCTTCCTGTTGGTAAGCACAGGCCTAGGCAGGGGGAGGAAAGCAGAAAAATGCAGCAAATTACAACCCTAAAGACTATAAGGAGGAAAACCTACTACTAATAGGAAAATCCTATGGTAGAGCATGCTGAGAAATCTGTCTTGGAACATGAAGAAGGCAAAGAGGCAGCTGGAAATCTACCCTTCACCTTGGAATATGCAATCAAATCTGCATAGGGAAATTCTTGTGCACCTGTGAATCAATCATAGAATAGTTTGGGTTGGAAGGGACCTTCAAAGCTCATCTAGTCCAACTCCCCTGCAATGAGCAGGGACATCTTCAACTAGATCAGGGAAATCAAGGGAAGCCTGAGACTTCATTTTGATCCAGGGTGCACTTGTTTCCATCAAGGTGGAGGACTGGGGCCATCCTAATTCCTAGTCAGTACAAACAAATAGCTCTAGCAACAGAAGAGAAGCATGAAAACAAAGCTACTATCAGCACCCTGCCTCTTTGAAATCCAGTCCAAATTCTCAAAGGATAAGATCAATTGAACAAAAACAATAACAGCACTGTATTAAAAGAAGGTGAAAAGGCAGCTCCCTCAGCAGCGCACACCCAAGAAATGGGCTTGGCTTGGCTTTGCCTTGCTTTCTTGGAGCTGACATGAAGCTGGTGGAGTTCGACAGTGCCCCAAAGCAGAAGCCAGGTATTTTTTTTTGTACCTTTGCATGCTTCATAATGAAAGCAGCAGTTGGCACCCCTATGCCAGAGTGCTCCAAACCTGCCTGCGATGGAATGTGCTGATAACAAGGAATATTTCCTTGCGGACTTCGTTTGAGACACAAATTTAAATATTGCTAATTTCCAGTATCAGCCTCAGCAAGAGACTTCACCTCTCAGTCTTTCATCTGTAAATGATGGCAGCTCTTCCTACCCTTGAATGTCTAATTAGACAATAGGCTTCACAGCTTCATCTCTCAATCTCTGCATTCACTTCAGTGGAGCCCTGAATTCTCTGAAAGTACACTAAAACAGCCAACAATCCACCTGTTATGATACAATGAGGCATCCTGATGTGTTAGGAGTATGGAAACAAGTTTTGATCATAGAATGGTTTGTGTTAGCAGGAACCTTAAAGCTCACCCAGTTCCAATGCCCTGCCACAGGCAGGGACACCTTCCACTAGACCAGGTTGCTCCAAGCCCTGTCCAACCTGGCCTTGAACACTGCCAGGGATGTGAAATAAATGTGGTTAGTGTGTAACAAGGCAGCAGAACTCTGCTTGTTTCTGAAATGCAACTTTTGCCATGAAAATTAAATTAATTCTTTAACTAAGAACAGGATTTTTATTTTTTTTTTAAATAATCTGATGGTTTGAAAGACAACATTTTCCCTGCCTTTTATGAGAGGAAATTTGAATTTGAAAAAATAAAGTTGGGTGTGTATTGTAAAGGTGGATAAAGTGTGCATGACCAAGAGGAACAAATGGTAGTAGTAAACTTTTAACTTATAGTATATTCAGCAAAACTTCCTAAAAAGAGAAGAAGGGATTTTAATAAAATTCTCATTCAGATTAAAGCAATTGTGCTGGTAAATCCCCCAGAGCTGTCTAACTCTTCTTAATAAATATAGAATTTTGGAAGGAGAGATCTTTCTGTGCATAAATGTCTTTGTTTTTCACCAGCAAAACCACTTTCAGCTAAGATCTGCTTGTGGCAAACCTCCCCTCCTGTGAAATTTATTGATATTTTTGTTTCAGTTGGCCAAAGCCTTAAAATCCTTGATTACAGTTGGGAATTCATTTCTGCTTTGTCCATACAGAAGGTAAAAAAGCTTTGTAAACGCAACTGCTTTCCACCACTGGATCTATGAAAGGAAAGAATTATAGGTCAAAGCTTACAAGAATAACCTATTTGAATATGAAGAGTCACTTGGACATTATCTGCATTGAATCACTTCTAACAGTTGTACTGAGTATAACCAAAAATGTCTCAGATTATAACACAGCTTGATCAGTGATAAAAATTTGCACGTGAAACAGGAATGGGGCTTTGAGTCTCTGTTTAGCTTTCTCTCCCACAATCTCAAAATCAACCCATGAACAGCTATCTGTACAAGTGTCTGGTTTCCATGCTTCGAATGTACGCTGTGCTGCTCATGCAGGAATAAGAAAGAATGGCTGTAGGACCAGATACTTGTGCTGTCCTGCATGTGAGCTTTTCTCTCACATCAGCCACCAACTTGGTTTGCATCAAACAATTCCTTAGTGCTGTGTATGCTAACAAAGAGGGATGCCATGGGACACCAAAAGACGTTGAAGACTGGAAACAGAAGAGAAGCAAATAGAATTGATCCAGAGAGATGATGATGCATTTAGTTTATCAGAGATTTGGCTGGTGGAGGCTCCTAGAGCATGTTTGAGAGTTCCTCAGACAGGATCTCTGCTTGTGACCACTTAGTGTCACCCTTATTCTTTCATGTGGAAGAAAACCTCAGATATCCTGGGTGGGCAGCTCCTGAGCTGCCAGAGTACTACAGTGGCTTGTACTGGGCCTGACGAACTGAAACTGTCTGCATCATCCATTCTCATGTTGCTTCCTGGAAGCTCTTGAGATCTGAAAATCTGCAGGGACTTCTAGAACAGCTGCAAGATTACAGATCTTGTCTGTCACTTTTATGTCTTGTTGTGCTTCATGTTTCTAAAACGTGTAAAAGGCTCTCTACCATAGTATGCCACCACAAAATCCATGCACGCACTTTTGAAGAAGTTTTTACTGGATTAAGAAATGCAAGGTAATGAGACAGTGTGGCAAATAACAGCTCAGTAGATAGGACACATCAAAATCTGAACAGCATAGAGTTGAGCACCTTTAGCATTGTCCATATGCCGGTAACAGCATCTTCAGAATTCATTTCACAAAGGCAGTTTTTAAGCACTTCCTTTTATGTATGTAGGCTTGGGTGAGTCATGCCTTGTTCTCAGTTAAACTTTCTCCTCATTGCTCCACATCAGGGATAATGACAGTGCCTGGCTGTTTACATAGAGATCTTGAGATTTTCATGCGGAGATTTCGAGTCATTTGGTAGGTGGGGGAATTGAGGCATAAGGACTCATGAGGTGAAGTGATATGCCCAAAGTCATTATCAGGCCACAAGGAAAGCTGGAAGAGGCACCCAGTCCTGCCCTCTGCTTGCTAGAAAATGGAGATTCTGAGTTCAGGTAATATTTCTTTTCACCATTTGTGCTGTGATTGGTGAAATAAAAAAAATGGGTTTAAATATAAAAGCTGCATAGTTCCATTGCAAAAACATCTATAAATAACACAAAATTACTCCTACTTTGCCCATCCTCACTGTTCCAAATAACAAGTATGAAAGTCAAGAAGCCTTCTGGGATAATCTGTTTTAGTTCTCTGTGCAGTTCATCCTCTGTTGCATCATTGGAGGAGCAATGGTTCTGAGATTGAGTTTCGTTTCATGTCAGTTTCCAGAAAGACCTGTAATTCCCCTGGTTAATTGAAAGAATTTAAACAGATTTTCAATTCACTGTGATGTTGTGTTCTCCCAAAACAGTGCCAGGCTAAATAATCAGAGGCTGCCTTCAATACATCTGACTCTGTACCTGGTATCACACTGTACTTCCACAGTTGCACATCCCTGATCTTTTTATGGTTAGTTGCTGGCATGCAAGTGTCAGAGTGTTTTCAGGTGGATGTCTCAAGTTGTACAGGCCATGCTTGTGTGGGAAATGCCACATGCAATGTTATTGAAACAAAGGCTATTTCTCTGTGAAGCACAATGTTAAACTGCCAGGGCTCAAAAACAGAGATAGCCCAGAGTGTGTAAATTGCCTGACTGGGAAAGGATGGGGTTTTTTCTGGCTTTTCATTTAGGCCTGCCCATGAAGACTTAGGTCTTTTTTTGTACTTCCACAGTAACCCAGGTTAAAGCAGAAGTGTGAATGTTGAGGGTGGGAATTTGGGCTTCGACAGCTTCAGTGTGGGAAGGGTCTCCTATATCCTGGTTGAGTCCTCCAAATGCTTGGGAACAACAAAGACAAGCAGGGGTCCTGTTCTGGTAATGAAGAGTCCCATTTGGTTATTTCAAGTAGCAGCTGCAGGCAACTTTTATGAAAAAAGTTCCAGCTTTGGTATCTGGAGTGAACAGATATATCTGTCTTGTAGCCTGGTTTAGAGAAGAGAGATCAGGTGCTGCTTCCTCCCTCATACCTGCCATGCTTAGCATTTTTCAACTGGTAGGCAGCTTCCCACTCAGAATACTAAACTAGATCATTTTGTTTAACTGTTGTGGTTGGGCTCTTATCTCTCTGTGTGTACTATATGAGGTGTTTAGGTATCAATCTTGGACTTAGCCAAGTCCTGAAAGCTGTGTGTGTTCACATTTGGAGTCCCTACATCCATCTCTGCATAAAGTGATTCCACAGACAGGAGCTGACTCAGATAGCTCATGGCTCTCTGCATTGCCCATATCCTTATTAGGGTTGTTTTGCAAGTCCTGAGATAACACAGATCCTTATGCTGATGTATGCAGGCTAGACACGAAAGGCTGCTCTGGAGGTGAGTTGGAGCATTTCAAGGTGGCGTCTGCATGTGACTGTGGGTCCACAAACCGATCAGTAACACCCCACATCACTGGTGGGGTGACTTCAGTAAGGATATTCTGGCTGGGAGCATTGGTTGTGGTAATAGAGAAATGAAAATTATTCTGGGGGAAAGAAGCCAATTCATCTGCTTAATTTTCCCCCTCTCCCTGAATTTTGTAGAACACGTAAGTGTAGGCCTTGCGTAAGGGGATTGCATTCCATGCCTAATGTGCATAATTATATCTTGCAACCAGTTTATTAATTGATCTATAATCACAGTGTAGCTTGTATATACATAACACTGGTGTTTGGTTATGCTGCAGCTGCCATAGATCAATGGATACACAGGAGTCTTGCTTATTAGTGTCTCACATGTGTGAAGTCTAGAGAACAATACAGTATTGGTGCCATGCAGTTGTTCATCAAACACTGCTACCTAAGGGAAAGCAGAGGTTTTAAAGACATGGTAGAGAAGGGTTGTAGAAAGAGCAGTATATACAGGACTTGGCACTTGAAGAAAGCTCCCTTTCTCAAAAACATCCCATCTGTGAATCTTTAAATGGAGTTCTGCCTCAATTGCCCATGCACTGTAAACATGTTAAATCTCATTTTTTAAAGGAGTCTGTTCTGAGAAATCACTTTGAAAGCAGCATGCCTATAAGCTTGGGCATTTCTGTTTTCTGGAGGTGACTCACTCAGTGGCCTGATGAATAGCCTATGTACTTATGAATCAGGAGAACAAGGACCTGAAGACTAGGTTAAGTCTACTATCATCTGAGCAGCCTGAACCACCCTGAAAGGGTTTGCAGATATAGCACTGTGACACCTTTAGGAAGCAGTTGCATTTGGTTATGCACAGGGAAAAAGGTTTCTAGCTCATTTTGGTGTGTTGATAATACAGTGCCAAAAAGCAAAAAAAAATTTTGAGCTGCAGAAGTCCCATGAGTTTGTACCCCATCTCCAACATGATGACCTTGGCTTCCCCTATCATGTCCCCCAGCTACCACCTGTGAAGTTGCTTCTGATCTCTGCTGGCTGCCTGGCTCGTGGCCAGTGACTCTGGCCAAACAGGGTAAATAACTGTGGAAATCATGCTCTTGCCTTTCTTGCAGAAGCTATGTTAATTTGTGTGCCTCTCCTCTGGCTAGCTAAGAACAAACAAAAAAGTAGGAACTTCTGTCTTTAAGACCTTGTTAGATGTTGGGGGTTGCATGGGGTGGAGAGAGGAAGAGCTGCTCCAATTTCACAAGCTTTCCCTGCTGACAAAACAGGCCTAAAATAATTTTCTCCCAGTTGTATCTGTTACAATATACAGGAATCAGTTCCTTTCACTAGGGAGGTGTTCTTCAGAGCAGGAACTTTTTTGTGTGTGTCTGTCAGCTTAGTGTAGAGAAACTTGATAGTTTCAGAAGAATAATCTGAAACCATGCCACTGCTTTCCATCTTACCCCTTTCAGCTATTCTGTTTCTGCACGAGACCAACTAAGGCCACAGACAAGAGGCAGTGTCAGATCTGTTACAGACTTTCCCATAATCTTGACTCAACTTTATTTAAAACAAGAAGTTTTGCGGAGAGATGAAAACTCCAGCATGCCAAACATTAAACAAAGAGCTGCCTGGAGCAAAGCAGTCACATTTGATACTGTTTCCAAAGATCTTGAAAAATAAATGCCAGGGTGAAACCCCCAAACTTGCTAGGTGATTGTCTCTTGTCTTACTTTAGGGCTTTACAACTACTCATCTTGCTTTTCACCTTGGTAAATTACTAATTTTATTTACAAATTCTTGTTTGGAAGAAGGTCCAGTGAATCTGGGAGAGTGAGGAGGTGAGAACTGGGTGATGTACTAGCAAGAAGTGAAAGATTATTGGAGGTTAAGAGAGCAGATTTCTACCTCACGAACTTGGCAGTTCTCCTGCAGGTCTATGCTCTTGGTATTGATCTTGCTGTAAGATGGATAGTGATATGGATTTTTTTTTTTTTAATATCTTATTTTGGGACCTTTTAAATGTGCCTGACATTCAGGAGAACTTTGCTTAAGGGTTGGTATTAATCTAAATTAATCAAGGCAATATACAACATTTTTTGTCTTCAATCCCAGTGTTTTTTCTTTTCAGATTTGATTATTACTGAAGAAAAGCTTTTAAAACAGTTCTTTTGGTGCTTTTAACTTCTGAATTTACACATGGATCTGCATTAGTAATGTTAAAGATCAAAAATCATGACATACAGCTTAAACACATATGGTGTTATTGCCTAAATCTCGCAGTTCCTATTGATCAGAAATGTGTTAAACTTCTTACAGCATATTTTATACACTTAGGAAGAAAAAAATATTTTTTATGAAGTATGTATGCAATCAGTTAAGGGATACAGACAATACCCTCATTATTTTTATTACTAGTTTGCTGATACTTTATTCAAGTCATGCCTTCTGGCTAACCTTAGTATTGCCCTCTTCCAATTTACATGAGTATGTTCAAAATTAAGATTGTAATACTGAGAGATTAAAAAACCTCATTTCTTTATCAAAAGATCTAATATGCTCTAATATTTTTTTATGTTGGCGATAGGTATCCTAATACCCAGCTGTTTTTTGGCATGTGCAGCTATCCTCACGATGCTCTTGGGCTGCGAGAAACCTGGAGGAGTGGTTGTAGGAAGAAAATAACGAAGGTATGTCTTGCTGTGTTCTTTGGCTGAGTTAGCTGTAAAATGCCTATTTGTGAAGATGAAGACTCAAGACTTGAGGCTGCTGGCTTGGTGCTGTGTTTTTAGCATGCAGATAACTGAACTTTGCAAGCACTGGTGAAGCGAAGCGCTGAGTGTTTTGCCCTGGGCTGACACCAAGTTTTCAGGTCAGCCCTGCTGTGCAGCTGGATGTGGTGGTGCCTCTGCTCTCCCTGGGAAAGAACAGGCCTGGGCTCCAGCTCCCTGCTGCTCCTGCTCTGTCCTGCCAAGAGGACTAATGCAGACCCAGGATGGATGTGCTGGGGACAGCAGCCAGATACCTCCAGCAGTGGTGAGGCTTGGTGCTGTGACTGCCCTTTGGGCCAAGCCAGGCCATCATGGAATCATAGAATCAATCGTGTTGGAAAAGACCTTTAAGATCGAGTCCAACAGTCACCCCAGCACTGCCAAGGCCACCAGTTAACCATGTCACTGAGGGGCTCATCTATATGTTTTTGCACACTTACAGGGACAGTGATTCCACCACTGCTCTGAGCAGCCTGTTCCAGTGCCTGACCACCCTTTTGATGAAGAAATTGTTCCTAATATCCAGTCTACATCTCCCCTGGTGCAGCTTGAGGCTGTTTCCTCTTGTCCTATCACTCATTACTTGGGAGAAGAGACCAGCCACCTCCTGGCTCCATCTTCTTTCAGGTACTTGTAAAGAGCGATAAGGTCCCCCTGAGCCTTCTCTTCTCCAGACTAAACCCCCCAGTTCCTTCAGGTCTTCCTCACCAGAATTGTGCTCTGGGCCCTTCAACACCTTTGATGCCCTTTGTGTGCTGGCTCCTGGGCTGGACTCAGCCCAGGCTACCCTTGATGGAAGCCCAAGGAGCCAGCATGACACCAGCACCGTCTCCCATCACCATCACTGGAGACCGAGAGGGTCATGGTGCCAAAACACTCTCAACCCAAGCAGGGTGGCGAGTGCAGGGGTGGCCAAGCCCATGCTGTGAGGGGACATTGCCCCATTGCCACCATGGCTGGGCTGAGGTGGGAGTGGTATGACAAGAGGAAACGGCCTCCAGCTGTGCCAAGGGAGGCTTAGATTGGATGTTAGGAACAATCTCTGAAAGGGCAGTCAGGCACTGAACAGGCTGCCCAGGGCAGTGGTGAAATCACCATCCCAGAAGTGTTCAAACCCCGAGCAGACGAGGCCCTCAGTGGCATGGTGTAGTGGTGCCATTGGCAGTGCTGGGTCAACGGTTGGACTCGATATCTTCAAGGTCTTTTCCAACCCAGCTGATTCCATGCTTCTTTGAGGCAGCTCCCCTCGGACTAGGAAGCCGGAAACCAACGAGACTAAGCCCTGTGAACACGGAGGAGAGGAGGAAGAGGAGCGACACCCGCCCGGCTCCCCTCAGCCGCGCGGGGTGAGTCACCGCTCGCCCCAGGGTGAAGGGGGGGGAGCACTGACTCACCC